>NC_134676.1:42623663-42711163 GCF_030463565.1 Pelecanus crispus
AAGTCTTTTGAATTTGATTTTTAAAATTTTGTTGTAGGTGGGTTTTTTTCTAGTACTTTACACCACTGTTATAACTCCTGCTATCTCTGTACTACATGTAGGGTTAAACCACGGATCAAACTGTGAGTGTGCATTGCACTCAGAAACGCACATCTCACTGCACTTGTGTTGGTGTCATCCTCCTCATCAAGTCCGAGTTGCACTGGACAGCTATGGTCTCTGTCAAGGCAGAGTGGCTTGTCCCAAACAGGTCACGTTTCTTTTGTTCCCTCCGTATGAAAAGTTTTCTAACCATTTCCACATGTACCATCCTGCCCCAAGTTCTGATCTGCTTGCTTCCGAGTCACTAATACTTCAGTGTTTAGCTCAGTGAAGATTTCTCACACCTAGCAAGTTGTCTTCGTTTAACCCCAGCTGGCAACTAAGCACCACTCAGCTTCTCACTCGCTGCCCCTGCAGTGGGACGGGGGAGAGAATCCGAAGAGTAAAAGTGAGGAAACTCATGGGTTGAGATAAAGGCAGTTTAATAGGTAAAGCAAAAGCTGTGTGCGCAAGCAAATCAGACCAAGGAATTTATTCACTACTTCCCATTGGCAGGCCATCTCCAGGAAAGCAGGGCTCCACCATGTGTAATTGTTACTTGGGAAGACAAAACGCCATCACCCTAAACATCCCCCCGCTTCCTTCTTCTTCCCCCCAGCTTTATAGGCTGAGCATGACGTCACGTGGTCTGGGATATCCCTTTGGTCAGTTAGGGTCAGCTGTCCCAGCCATGTCCCCTCTCAGCTTCTTCTGCACCCCCAACCTACTCGATGGTGGGGTGGGGTGAGGAGCAGAAAAGGCCTTGGCTCTGTGTAAGCACTGCTCAGCAGTAGCTAAAACATCCCTCTATTAGCAGCACTGTTTCCAGCACACATCCTAGCTTCTATGAAGAAACTTAACTCTACCCCAGCCAAAACTAGCACACAAGTGCACAATGTACTCAGGCCTGGGAACTGAAATGCAGGCAGAGCCTCCAAATCTGTGCAAAGACTGACCCTGCCTACACTGAATGGCTGCTGCTCTTTGTAGTAGTATCCACTGACTGGTCCCACTGTACAAGGACACTTGAAAGGCCAGAAATATTTAATCTTGCCCCAGCAGTGCTACCATACCTCAGTGTATAATGCCTGTTGTACTGAGTGGTTGCTTTATCACTAGTGAAGGGATCAGAAACTGCTCTCATAGGCACGATTTTCTAATTTTAAAATCTGTTAGAATTAATAATAAAAAATGAACTGTGGCTATTTGTTAGTGATTGTTTGGGTAAACAAACATGCTTTTGCATTGCTAGTTGAGGTTAAAAAATAACATTAGAATTTGTATAGTTTTTCTTTATTGTTTTATTTGATAGTAAGAAAAGATATAACCTTGCTGAGAGGGTGACAAATTCAGTTACAGACAACCAGTACTTGACAGGTTCTATCAGAAAACCAAACAAGGGAAGAGTATGTATGCCCACTACCAGCTGTCACAGTATTGAACAATGAATGTTTGATGAACCTGACCCGCAAATACACACATCCCTGTGAAAGTCAGCTTTAAGTAGTGCCTGGGCTGACAAAATTAACAAGAAGAGGCCTTTGTGGATAATATATATAAATATATATAAAAAACTTATTTATTTAGGTCTCTCTTGATAGAACCATACCAGTAAAATTTGAAGTATAACTGCATTTTTTGCTAAATGAGATGTGACAGAAAATTCAGCTGTGGTCTAATGGCAGGTAGCAGTGCTGAGGCTGATGGAGCTGCATCTTTTTACAGCAGGGATTAACTTGGACCATGCTGTTCATACTATGAAAATCTGTTTTATTCTTAAAAAAAATCATAATGAATCTTGCAGATAGGTACAATCTGATGAAGCTCTGAAGATCTTTTTTTGGTTTTAATAGCTTTGCCTGACTTTTTCTTACTAAAAAATAGCATGACAAAGAGCAAGAAAATGCAGTTAGAATTGTCCAAATTCAGCAAATACTTTGTGCACCCAAAGGGTAGTAACCCTTAGGCTAAGCAAACTTCCATCATTGCAGTGAAAACCTCCTTGTGAAGATAGTTTCTTCAGATCCTGGGGTGAATTATCCCATCTCATTGTGGTCAAGTAAGATTCCTTGCTTTCTCTTCTGTTACTTTTGCTTTTGTCTACTTGGGGAGGATCCTCATAAGGCTATGTCCTTATTAGAATGCAGATGCTAACAATATTCTTCAGACTGGAGGAGATGCTAACAGGGGACAGAGCTTCTGGTACAAGTGACTTCTTGACCTAGTCACGCTCCTGGCCAACAATCCTTTGCATTCATTATTTTGTTTTTCATAGCTATGGCCATCATATAAAATATCTGAATGTACCAACCCAGAAACAATGAAGAGTAGCACAAAAAAAGAGAGAAAAGAACATTGATGTTGAGCTGCTGCTGTCTGTCCTCCACTGTCTCTTTTCACTAGGAGCTCAGAGTTTGGACCAGCTGCCCTAGGTATTCTCTAGGGCCTTGTCCCTCATAGTAATATTGAGACAAGCTTTATTTTGCATGGAAAATACAACTAAGCACTGAATCCTAAATAGTCCCAAAAGCAGGAGAGAGGAAGATGCTCATGCTCCAGTTCAGGGAAATCAATACTTATCAATCTACGTATTTTTGCCTTTGCTCCCTCCTCTCTGACTCTTTTTTCTGTTTGCCAAAGGAAAGAAATTTAGAATCCCAATGTTTAAATTACAAGTGACAGTAGGCAAAGTCTGTAGGAGAACTTTTGACTTTCATTAGAGTGGCTGATGTAGTCAGAAATAACAGATGAGCCCTCTTGGAAGACAGATCTGCAGCTGGTCTGGTTTTTTTTCCAAACATGTCAGTTAGTCTACATAACAGATATAATCTTTCTTTACAGAACTTGTTGTGCTAATAATATTCTCAGATTGTTACAGCTATAACAGTACTAAATCAGTCCTAGAGATGATAACAGCCCATGTGATTAAAAAAAAAAAAAAAAAAAGGAAATAATCCCATAAAATATGGGCTGTTTGATCCCTTGGCTATAAAGCAAAAAAAATGTATTTAAAATAAGAACAAACAAAACACACAGATTCACATGCTTTGTTGCACTTGAGTATTGTAATCTGAGAAAATCTTCAAGATCTTATTTTTCAGAGGATCTCTGACTATCAGAAATGCCCACGCAATGCCGTATGATATGATTCAAAACATACAGTTCTGTCTTGGGAAAGGCAGTAGTCAAGGACTACTATCTTGAGTTGTGTTTCAAAATTTGAAGGATATTAATATGAATGACTCAGTTTGGTACTGTCATCTACATTTCATTGTCCTGTGAGACCTTTCCTCAGCTGCTGAGGCCAGCATGCAAGTGAGCTGTTTGGTGCAATTCCACTGAAGTCAATGGTGCTACACTTTCCCCTCTAAGGATGTGATTATTTAATGTTATCTAATGCAATGCCTCTTTCTTTTACTTTGTCTATTTCTCATGCAAAAGGCATTTTTTTTTTCCCCATAGTGACAATGAGAAATTACATATATGTATGAGCATCTGGTTTCTCACTGATAGAGAAAAAAATTTGTCCCATAACCTGTTCCCATGCAAACATGGATGGTTTTCAGTGCTGAGTGTCAGGAAGAAACTTGGTGTCAAAATTGTTTTACATCAATGCCTCTTTTCTATATCATAATGAAGGGATAATAAACTGCAATAATAAACTTCAGGGGCTTTGATAATACAGCCTGCAGGTGGCTAGTAAGGATAAGTGAACTGGCCCACTGCCTGGCCTGGCATTTGCTTCAATAGTTCAGTTTTGGCAGCTTTTCCCAATCTGAGATTAACATCTCCCCCTTCCTACCTCTGATTTAACCTTTAAATAAATGTATGCCACTGGAAGACCAGATATTTGAGTGAAGGACTGAACTAAAATTTTTTTTTTTTTTTATAATAGGGCCATTCCCAGGCTACACCTTGCACTATGATTCCTAGTGCACAGCGGTACTACTTATCTCTGGCTGCAGGACCAGCCTGTGTTATTTTCTAAGCGTATTTTAAGAAAACTATTGAGTTGTACAGTAATTTTAGTAATTATATCATACCAGGAACAATATGATTTGGTTCTGTTGTTCAAAATTCAGTCTTCCTGGTACTTTGGAGAACATCAGATTGGTGTAAATAAGTGCCTGCTGTGAGCTATATTTACTGGACTATTGAGATAGTATTATAAGGAGACGAACTTGAAGCACTGTCTATTTGTACGAAGCAGAGTATAGGCTTGGTTGGGTGACACACTATCACATTGGCTTGCTGTGTAGTTCTTCAGGTTGAGACCACATGTGACATGCTTTCCTCCTCTCTGGAAAAGCAGAGAGGTACTCAAAACTCTACTTAACCCACAGCCATTCTCACAATGGAGAAAACACAGTTAACTTCTGATAGAAGAGGCCTGATGCTGGTGTCTCTTTCATTGGTAAAATTGCATCACCTCAGGCTGACTTACCTGTGTTTCACCACTGTGCAAATGAGCTATGAATCTGACAAACAAATATATATCTTTAATGATGATAAAAATAATCAATATAGATCTAGGAAATAAGTTTTTATATATTATGAAATATAGTTAAAATATTTGCAATTACACCCTGAAGCTATCTTACTAAGAAACGTAACATTTAGGTGGATGCAGGATTTTGGAAGAAAATACTTCTGACTTTGCTTTAATGTTTTTCCTCCCTTTTTTTGTACATTTGGTGCAATCTCATATATTCTTCAGTATCCTTTGAGTAAGATGCTGTGTTTTCACAGTGTAAGCATATACAGGTTTACATTACTCTCTAAAATCTGTCATCTTAAATCTCTTTCTTTTCGGACCCTGACACTGTATTATTACTAGTGTTTTTACCTTGCTCATGCTTTTTGTTATTCTTCCCATTTTCTCAGCGTCTTCCCTATTCTGTCCCACTTCTTTCACCTATTTCTCCTTCCTTCTGCCTGTGTTTCGGTCAATCCTCTTAACTAAACTCTTTACCGTCCTCCATGTCCCTGCCCTCCCTCACTCTCCCAGAAGCCAGACACTGCATGCAAGTCCTTGCAACTCCATGAGATATTTGAAGCTTACATCTTTTTGTCCAGCTTGGTGACTTACATTTTGGATAAATTCAGCAATGCTTTAGAGCTGGGCCAGCAGCCGGGTAAATGCCGGTGTATCAGCTGGGCATGCTGGCTCAGAAAATGCTGCCAAGCCTCCAGCCTCAGCGGCTTTGCCCTGCTCCCTCAAAGAGGCTGAAATACTGGTCTGATGTTCACTGCTCACGCCTCAGTGCCTCATGGTGAGCAGGAGAAGCTGCTTCCCACTGAAAGCCCTGTGGGCTAATAACTGGAGCTCTCCAGGGACTCCGGGATGCCTCTGCCGTCCCTCAGGCTAAGTTGCATCTGAGTTTCATGCTACCTCCTGTTCAACAGAAAACTGCCACCCACTCCTCCTCCAGTAAGACGAATAGTTTTCTGACCACATTACTCACTCCTCTCTTTCCTCCATGGGCTGACACTGTGAAAGACTTGCCTGCTGGAACAGTCTTGGCTGCTCTTAACAACGATGTTTTTCACGGCATGACTGAACTGGGCTTGGCTGCTTGTGAATCTGGCTCCTGCACTCTGGGCTTCAATGCAGTTCAGCATGATGAAGAGCAGGTATTTGCAGGGAACGCAGCTTTGGAAATCCCAACATCCTGGAAGTGCCAAGTAAAGGCTATTGATAACTGCGTTAGAAAAAGAACAGTGCTTGTTGAGAAATGGTTTAAGAAGGTGGTTCAAGAGAGACTGAGAAGAGCGTAGTACAGAAAGACATCCCTGTGAGATGCTGCATTTGCTCTGTACGTGAGATACACCGTTACTTCTGTGGCTTTGAAGTGCTCACATTGGGCAAAGTGCTATGCAAACATGAAACAAAGCTTGGACCCTTCCTGGAAAAGCTAAACATTCAAATATTGTCCTTGCACAATGGAAAAACAATATCATTTACCTCTAGGTTAAATACACCTTTCAGGTCAGAATCTTTTATTGATAGCTGCATTGTTTACTTCTACCTTTACAGACTCCTGGATCAATGCTTTTATTTTACAATGGATTTTTTCTTTTTCTTTGATGGACAGTGGCTCTTGAAATATTGGCACCACTGCTCTGAGCAGTGGAAATAGGAGGCAACATCTTGTTCTCTGCCAAAAATTCTCCTCCTCAATCAGGCTCTGTCAGTGACAATAATGTCGGCAGCTCTCACTTTGGAAAGCCTGAGGTATAATGTGATTTCAGGCTATCGTACTTTGCAGGTTGAAGGGTTTTTTTCTCTTCTTTCTTCCCCCCCCCCCCCCCCCCCCCTTATTTTTTAGAAGAGGATCTGTGTTCATTGAATTCCTATTTCCTTGACTGGGTTGCTATCACCTGTCACGTCATGAAAATCTTGCAGCAAACAGAGAAGACATAGGTTCTTGTGCTAGAGCTTTGACTTAGGTTTAGCATGTCCACACAGTTAGCACTTCATTTCAATTGACACATTTGTAGATGACATTTTCTGTCCATGTCTGGTTTTTGGTCCTGCACATGCAGCCAGCAGGACTAAAACAGTCTATGCTGCTCACAGCTAGGAGTTGCTGTGTTCATATCTGGCATATAGGCTGTGGTTTTGATACAATTTTCTGTCTTACCCTGCGTTCTCCATGGTGCTTTTCATGACAACGACAGTACTCTGTCACACAGCCTTGTTTGGGTAGGTGGTACTAACCTTTTCTGGCAAGGGAAGAATGAGGTGGAGAGTGATGTAGAAAATATCACAATCACAGGATGCAAATTTCTGGGGTGCAGTAACTCATGTGGGCCACCCTACCTCAGGAATGGTTTGTCAAAGAGAAGGACTTCAGAGAGAGCTAAAGAGAGCCAAAAGATCTGCCTAAAGAAAACTGCCCATGTGAAAAGGGACTGAAAATAATTAGGCCTGTTTACCATAAAAATGAGACAAACAGCAAGGTATATAGAAGAGTGGAAAAAAGAGTGGATATCAACAGATGAACAGAATGACATTCAGAAGAAAAGTAATGTGTGGGCTTATGAGTAGTTGAGGTTTGTTGTCACAGCCATTAGCTGAGGCTCTGGTGGGAGTCTTTCTCTTTCCAAAATGCATGTGCACACACATACGTATGAGTTTTGAATGAGAGGAAAAACTTATAAGCTTCAGGGCATATGCCAGTGGTAAAGAAAGAATTGCCTGTGGACAGGTTATCCTAGAATTTTAGATTTTAAAAATTGTTCCTCTAAAGCATCTTTGAAGAACTGTCCATTTAGTATGGCTTAAACAGGCCATAGTAATTACTATATTGGCTCAGACAGACATCTTGGTAGCAGAGTACATTTTGACAACATGTTTTAAACCAAAATTAGTAGATTTTTGTTCAAAACAGAGTTCGCTTTAAGAAACTGAGTAGAATATGTATCGTAACTTTTCATCTCCCTATTTCAAATATTCATCTGTGGCATTTTAATTAGGAAAGGAGAAACATAATTTTCTACAGGCTTGCTCTGATTTCGCTTTTTGCTACCTGTATAATGTACTATATGGCACTTCTTGGGCCAGTGGGAGTAGAGTTGACCTTGTGACTCTGACTTAAAATCAATGACAGTCACATGGCAGCTGTTTTGAAAAATGTGTTTTTGACAAAAGATGCTTTCCCAGTTTTCTGGAAAGATATGGATTGACTGAAGAGTAACAATGAATAGTCTATTCCTGAAATATATCCTGCACCTTTTTTGACTGCAACCTGGCAACACAATTAGAAGAATTAAACACCTAGCTCTGCTTTTCAAAAAAAGGGAGTATTTGGTGAGATAAAAACAAGAATGTGATACGCTTATTTCTTAGAGGGTGAAATTAAGGAATTGGAGGAGAAAAGAAAGGAATTTTAGCAAAATGAAATTAACAATGTAAATTTGAAGTCAAATAACTCCCACACATAGCAGATAACAACACTGACAGCCCTTGGGGGAAAAAACCAAACTGACCTTTTTTTTAGAATTTTGGGTAAAAAATACCTAGCATATTTGGCTGAATATTCTTTCCCTTTGAAGACCTGTTTTCAGCAAATCATCATTTTTCCTAAAAGCACTTGTAGTTTCAAATTCTTTGAATTGTGTCTGTTCCTTGGTGAGTGGTTAACCACTGAAGCAGTAACTTTTATTGCAATGGGACTATTCATACAAATAATTGTATGTAAGTGGGAGTGAGAAAATCACAAATTTCTTCCTTTGCCATTTCTGTGAATAACTTTTTTTTAATTGACTGTAAGTGAAAGGATCTCTCTTTCATGCTACAGTTCTCTTCTTAACTGCCCCAAGGATTGAATAGATAACATTGACACACTGAAGATGATACCATCAGCAGCAGTCTAACTTGTTCCTCTGGTGAAGGCTGCCAGCCCTGCAGCGGATGTTATCACTCAAACAGCAGATATGTGTACTTGCTGATAGTATTAGTACAAGCTCAAGTTTGTGGTCCATTTGGTTAATATACTGGATCTTGAGCAGGAGTAGCTTTGCCACAAGCATGTATTGTACTCTTTCACCTGTACATGGAAGAAAAAAAATGTCTGGCAGTGTGACAGGGCAGACTACCAATGTCTTGAGGTCTTTCTACTAAATCTGCCAGATTAGTACATTATGAGCCCTAGACACTTTATGCACAGACAGCAGGTTGCCAGCACTCCTGATAACTTTTGTATCTTATCTGGGTAATAGCAATGGTTTAATTGAATGCATTATGAGGAAAAATGTAGCATTTTAAATCAGTTCACTGGAAATCATAAGTGACTTCTCTTGATCTGTCTGAGACCAATGGATCACAGTTTGGGAGTTACAGGCTACAGCCTGATCTCAACAAGATTGCTATAAATGGTATTTAAATTTTCAGCTATGATTAATTAGTTAGTTAGCTGTGAAAATAGTTATGCTGAATTCCAGTGACATATATTTTTGTTGATAGAATAACAGCTCTGTAGTCATTACTTGATATTAATTTAAACCAGCTTTGTCACCAAACAGCAGTCCAAACTCATCCTTTCTCCCTACTACTTGTTCATCATGTGCCCTGCTTCTGTATTTTGCCAGCACAACTAACTGCACAGCCTTGTAGCAAACCACAATGTTTAGTTATGTTTTCAGTTGGATCAGACTCCCAACCTTGTTACTTTGCAAATGCTTTACCAGCACAATGCAGGGATTATTGTAAGAGCAGCAACAAGGGAGCTGCAGAAAGGAGGTGGAATGGGGGTGGTGGAAGAAAGATGTGGACTTTTTTTGGAGGATGAGTTGACCTATAGCCTTAAAATCAGGTTTCTAGTTCAAACACATTCAGAATTCTTTTTCCATGGACATTGTTCAGTTTGCATTTGATTCTCTGTTTTCCTCCCACTTTGCCACCAGCAAACATTCCTACATTTGTTTCTGAACAGAAAACAACAGAGGGAAACAACAAAGATACAGGTTTTTTTAATAATATCTTAACATTTGCAGAAAACTTTTTATACCACTTGCCCAGATTTTTGCAGCTCTAATTAGTTCTGTGGAATGATGACTGATTGACTTACCTGAATATAAGATTTTGTTGAATAGACAAGTAGTGCTTGTGATTAGAATTTGAAAAAATAATTTTTTTCCTTCATATTTTTTTTTCACAGTTCCACTGGGCTGAATAATAAACATCCACTGGTGAAACAACTATTCATTCTTGTTTCAAGAGGAGGAAATGGACTGGCCATTAGGAATAAATTGAAATAATCACTTTCTATCAAAGTGAATATGCTGCTATTGTAAAACACTGGTAATCTAACTGTTTAAAAGCCATGCAAAAAATAGTAGTTTTGCACCTCCTTTTGGCTACTTTATCAACAATGCATGAATCATGATGTAGTTCTCAATTCCTGAAAATTTGGCTAGACAACATGACCATTTTTAAGCACAGAGTGTCACTGTTTAACCTATTAGATCATCTCCATTTCCATAATATTTTTTACCAAGTTTTTAAAATCTTACAATAGTATAAATACTTTCATGGATTAAGCGATTTACAGAAAAAGTAGAGACAACAAAATGCTGTATTAAGTCTACAGAAAAACTGCTGTTATTCCAGACTGGGATTTCACCCAACAGATCTAAGATAGTTTTAGAATGCATCTCACTTTGAAATGTGAGTATATATACAGACACATACATGAGACCAGATTTGCAGATAACGTAAATCAGTGTAATTCCATTGAAGTCAGTTATTTATAGCAGATGAGGTTCCAGCCATATGCTAGTATGTATGTATACGTACTTGCAACTCATACACGTGTATACATACGTGTGTGTGATATAAAACCACTTGTGCATGTAACTATGTAATCATGTGCAATTGCTCTCTTCTGCCAGCAAATTTTCCATTAGAGTGGAAAAATGGAAAATGTTCATGTACTTCAGAGATTAATTATTTCTGGTTATGAAGCACACAGTGTCTCACAGCCCTCCTGTTTTTTAGGGTCTCCCTTGCTGAAAGAGTGGCAAGGTTATTTGTCTGAAAGTCGTCAATGGTAGAAATTAAAGACTTGAGTTGGGGAGGATAGATGGAAGTTTAATTTCACTGAATTTGTCCATGGAGAATATGTTCAGTTAATATTATGACTTTTAAAATGTGATATGCTATTGAAAAACTATTTATAAAGCTTTGGTATATACATGGTGCCTGGTATGTAAAATCTGCAGCTCTGTGGTTTGAGTCAAGGAAAGAGCTCCACTTTGCAACAACTAGCAGGTCTCAGGGTGGGAGGGGCCTCCTTTTCCTGCACCACCTAACATTTCAAGGGACAGAAGAAACTGATGGGGAGAAAACACCTGAGCAACCTTACAAGGAAGGTGGTTGGTGCCAATTGCAAAACCCTTAGAATTTCAGGAGCATTGGATTAAAAGATGGAAAAGGTCGATAGTCAAATGATTAGAGGAAGTATCTCAGGAAGCAGAATCTCCCTCCTGATCTTTTGTGTATGTACCCGAACTACTGCTTTTCCAGATATGCTTTTCCATTCTTGAGTGTTTTCCTTCCTTTTTTCTTTCTTTCTTTTTCTCTTTTCTTCTTTTTTTCTTTTTAGCATGTTTGTCTTTATCCTTTATAAGTATACCATGAATTATTCCCAAGTGGACCACAAGCCTAATTCTTTTCTCAGCTACACCTTCATAAAACCAATATAATTCTGTTGAAATGAATGGATAGAGTAGTACTGTTAGTTTACAGAGTGTTAAAAACAGCCTTGTTCCTGCAAAGGAAGGATATCTGTTGTACCTGCAGCTTCCTATTATCTATATTAAGCCTCTAGGCTACTTGTTACTTCTATTGTGATTGCTAATGCTTGTTCCTTTTTAGCACTGGGATTCTCTGTTGCATGGTCTAGGCTTAGCTTGTTCTGTCTTGGCATTAAGTGCTGGTGAGATGTCATCAAATTTTATACCTTCAGACCACCATAAGTGACACAGAAGGAGATGATTCATCAAGAGCAGCAGCTTTAATGAACCTCTCCAGCTTCACAGAATATTTGCTTTTCACCTGTGATCCACATACTACAACATAATCCTGAAATGTACCTGTGAACCATGAACAACAGAACCTAAAGGAAAAAAGGGAAGCCAAGTCATTCAAAGAGTGATCCCCAAGCTGATTCAGACCCAAATCTTGTTTCCAATTCAGAACCAACACCTCTGTCTTTGTGCTCCTGCCTGGCTTGTTACTACCTGCTATATCTTGGCTTTTTCAGTAATATGTTCCAGGACCGCTCAGCACTTTCTTTAATCTCTCCTTGGTGTATGTTTGATAAACTTGTAAGACTTTTTTCAATATCATAGCTTCCCATAGACCTTTATTTTCTTTTCCTTCTCCCATCTTCCTCTCACTTTACTCATTACATGTTCCTCAGGGCTAGCTTTCAGTTCCTTGTCTCACCATTTCCAGCAGCTCATCACCTTCTTGTTGAGATGTTCCTGGTGTAAAATCAGAACCACTGCGGTGTGATGCCTGCTGACATAACTGGGGGCTGAAGTCCCAGAGAGAGGAGGCTGAGTTTTATAAACCTTTTCAGACATTTTGCTTCTGGAAGTGTAGAGGAACAAGAAATAAGGCCTAATGGAAAACTAAAAGGAACGAGGATGAAACTGAGGCGCTCCCTTAAGGTTGTAGGGGGCCAGAGAGGATTCAGATTTTGTTGGTCATGATAGTTCTTACTAGGCAATGCATATTGGAGTAGAGCCATGTGTGTTTTGCTTCCTACTACAGAATGCATACTTCTAAGGAGGTTGTAATTTATGGGAAGGAAATATGTGGAAAAAATGAAGATGAGCAGAAGTAAAATGCATTTTTGAAATACACGTCCTGTGAATAAAAGTCATTATGTTGAAAAATTTTCAGAAATCTTGAGAGAGTCTGCTGTAGCAAGGCTTAAAAATTATGTGTTCACAAAACAACTGCAGTGGTCTTGGCTTTGACTGTGGAAAATTTTAGTTATTTTACATTTTTGTAGCTGCAGGTAAAAATTAGAAATACGGTTGGCTGTAGGTATTCATATATTCAGAGACTATCCTGAAGAGTTTACAAGCTAAGCACCAAAGAGTATATATAGATAATCACGTCTTGAATGGAACAGTTCGTACGAGTAGTACTTTGCAAGTTCAAATGAACAGCTAAGATTGTTAGAGAGAAGAAAATGTCATTTTACCCTCTTTACAAATTGGTTAATGAGGTGCCATTGGATTAAGTAACTTCCCAAAGGTCACATAAGTCTTTGGCAAAATGATGAACTCAAATTAGCTCTCCAAGGTGCACAGTTTGACAGTGCAACACTGTCTTTATTTCCATTCCCACAGTATTGCCTTTACTTGAACTCTGCTGGCATTTGTTAAAATTTCCTTCCAAACCCAGAGAATATTAAAAAAATCTCTTAAAAACCCAAACTCCTTAAATAGTGCTCCCAACCTCTTTTCCTGAATACTTTCTTGTCCCTTGGGTCACAGAAGCAAATTCTGTTACAAACATGTTTAATTGTGTAGGCTCTATTCTCATCAAAGACAGCAAACCTTCACATTAGGAAAACAGGGAAAATGTTTAAAAGGAAGAAGCCATATTTCATATTGGAAAGATTTAAATGTGTTCAACATTAGATAGAGAGCTTTAGAGAAAGCTCATAAGAGTCTGAGAACTCAGGCTTTTCTGGGTTCCCCACTGGGGAGTTGATACTACGCTTGGTTAATATGTTATAAACACAAACTGGCTAGCACTTGCTGTATTTACATTGCATTTCAGAAGTTCGAGTTTCCACATGGAATTTAGAATTCCTCCTCTTATGGAACTGCTGCTCCTTGGGGAGACATAACTAGGGATCCATAACAACATGGAAACAAGAGGAGAAAGCAGTAGCAGAAAGATTCTTTGCTCCACTCGTTTAACCCACAAGCTCTGACTCTACTCTCCAGCGCTGTATATACAGGATTGTTGACTATAGGTTGCAAGTCTTCCTTACAAGATCTGTAAGAAAGACTTTGCGATAAAGGCCAAAATCTGCCCTTCGCTATGCAGGCTATGCTTTCTTACTGAAAGAAGAATATGTTATTAATTTGTCCTATTTCCTCAATGTGAGATTTTAATAATAAAACTCTCCTGTGTTTCTCTTTCTTACTGGTAGCTGTGCTGAGAGACTGATGTTTTTGACAACTCTTTTAGAAAGTAGAGCATAATCCTGTTGTCCTAAACCACATTCTACAGCTGAGGAGAAAATACTTTTGTTGTACATGAAGTTGTGAAAACCAGATTTAAAAAGGGGACATTGGAGTGGAAGCGTGAGTGTGAAAATTTGCATCCCTAAATCCTATATAACAATCCTGACTACTGTTGCTTGGCTGCTGCCTAGCCATCCCCACACTCACTCTTCAGATGGTCCCCATCTCACTGTTTCTGTCAGCTGCTGGGCATCCCACCTGCTCTGCCCATTGGGATTTCACTGTCCCTGGGCACTTACAGGGCGTCTCAGTGCTTACTGGCAAGCTCAGTGCTGGACACCTCAGTCAAGCTGGCAGATGTGACATGGCATCTAAAACCTAAGCCAAGTTTTTCTGGTGACTCTTGCCTCATGGCTACAACAGGGTCAGCAGCACATGGCCTTCACCATGCCTCATAGCAAAAATCTTACCCAACTCTAGCAAAGTCAGAAAACTTGGGCTTATTTACGTCAAAGGTGAGTTTCACCCCTCATCTCCAATTCACTGATTTGTAAAGCTCCTTAAAATAGCTCAGCTGTCAAAGCCAATGTATGAACCTCCGTCAGTATACTAATGTAAATTATTACTTATCTAAAATTTTTAAAGGTGCAAATATATGGCATTGCAAAATGGCATTTGACAGCAAAGTGTGACTGCACTGAGTGATGTGAGCTTTCAGTCTGCTGTGCTCCTAGAAACAAATTGGAGTGCTTTCACACATCTCCCATCTCGAGGTCTGTTTGCGGTTACTACAGTGACTTCTCTTTGTTCTGTGCTCAAGTGCTGTAAGAGTCAAGGGCTCATCTGTCATGTGCTATAGATAATCTCAAAAACACCTTAGCAGACAAGGTACAAACCCCAGGGCTGTTTATATTCATGAAAACTTTTCCCCCCACAGAGGTCACATTGAGTAAGATAAACCAGTGTCATCAAATATGCACCATACATTGCAACAGGGGTCTGGCACTGCAGGCTTAACACCTTTTGTGAGTTGCGTCAAGGAGGACTGTTTTTGTCCTTAACATGATCATCAGTTTCAAACGGCCAGCGCTCTTGTAGTTCAAATGTAAATGAGAACATGGGTTACAACTATCCTCATTTCTCATTACTGAGATGACAAAATTCATTTTCTCCTACCTGACTGCCTGATAGCTAGAGAGCAACTGATATACAGATATTGTGGTTATAATATGGATATAATAAAATAAAAGGGCTGCCTGACAGCAGCACTGCAGAGGACTGTCTTTCCATGGTTGCAGGCTGCAATACGTGACTGATGCAGAATCAGGTCACAGCTTGTATTTCTACCCACAGCAATAACAATCATTTATAAAACCCATGCGATAACTATTTTTTCCCCAAGTATTTTATGACTTGGTCAGGGGAATGCCACTAGAAACCATGGACATTTACCATTTAGTACTGTTGTTTTCAAAATTTAGCAGTTTCACCTGAAAATAAGAATCAGCAGTATCTGGATATTTGCAGGACTTTCCTACACACCCCATGACCAGTTTTCCCTTGACTTCAGTAGTTTTAGATTAGATCTTTTGTTATTTAAAACTAGTTTTGAAGGCTGCTCCAGTACATGCTCCTCACAAGTACACATACTGATATTTCTCTTTTGTCTTATACTATCTCTGTAAACAGCTTCACAGCTATCACTGATGCCCTCTATTTAACTTTTAAATAACCAAAATCCAAAATGCAAGTATATATCAATTTTCTAACAAATATTAAGAGAAAAGCACCTAGTTAAAAATGCTTAGAATAATAATAAAGAAGAATTTAGTGTGCATGTTTTGCATCTACACTTGTTTCATTTTGCTAAATAGCCTATGTGGAATACAATTTACTTCTCCATTAAAAAAAAAAAAAAATCCCTGTTCCATTCTGTTTTGGTTTGTGGGGTTCTGTTGTCATTTTATCCTAAAGTGCTGTTTCCTCACATTTGCATCTACCAGCCTTTTTAATGTGATATTCCATTTAAACTGCCTTTTAATTGTATGTGCTGCCTTGGCAGAACATGACTGATGTACTAGCGTTAATTAGGGCTCCAGTCAGCAGCCTATGCCAGCTGGAAACTGAGAAACAAGCGTAAATTATTCTGTCATCAATCAGCTCGAAAATGTTTGAATCACTAATTAGTTTGCAATTTGGGTGACAGTTTATCTGACGCAGGCGGTGTCACAAACTTCAGATCTTAGATGAATAATTTGCCAGCAACAAGCACATATTCCCTGCTTTTAAATACATGAAGGTTTATCTGCATGTTGAAAGGTGGCTCAGCAGTCTTCATTAACTTCCAACTGGGACTATGTAAATCAGGAATCAGTGTGAGGCACTTCAGTCTGTGGTGGCTTAGCAGATGATATTTAGAAAAAGAAAGCCTCTTTTCTCTCTTTTTTTATTAATAATTCATAAACTGATAGACGAGAATGTTTGGGCCTTAACAGCTTAAAAAAAATCACAATGGTTAAAAAAAAAAAGGCAATCACCCCCTTTTACATGAAAATTAGTTGTGCTGCATCTTGCTGTTTAACTGATTTATTCTCCTCCACTGTCATGTGTCTGGAATGTTAAGCAGCAAGTGATTAGCCCTTGTCCTTTAAAGCAGGATCATTATTGGGGTTTTATTAAATGGCAGACTTGTGTTTCCATTTAAAGGATAAGGGGGGGAAACAAGAAATTGCTAACAGGAAGCAGAAAAGGTTATCCCTGTCTCAAAAGGAGAAATTATTCAACATTATAAAAGCAGTCAAGAGGGTCTTAACATCTATGTTATTCTTATCTATAAGAGAGATAAGTTTGATATCTTGCAACGCATACAACTGTTGTGTGGCCCATAGATAAAACAAAATTGTAGAAGCAATTTAGGGAGATAGTATTACTGGGTAGAGAGAGACCAATGTGTCCTCCACCTATGTATCCATCCTTCTAGATCTGAAAGTTGTTTGGTTGATATGGAAAGATGCAATTACAGGAGCACGGAGGAGAGCCATTAGCTGACCTCGGTGCCAAATACAAAAGGCAGGTGAGGATATCATTTTCAGGTTCACTGTGGCTGGCAAAGGGCGTGCTCTCTGCACTCAGAGCCTCAGCAAGGTGAGAGAAGCGGGGGAAATGACATTGCATAATTATGATTAGCTGGTGCCACTCTCTAAGTGCATCACAGCAGTAGCATAGGAGTGCAGCTGCTTAATAGGTGTGCACAAAAGGATTTGAAATAACAAATCAATGATGGTTTGGTGACAGTCCCACGTCCCTCTGCTCTCAAGTCCTACTTGTTATAGATGGAACACAACTTTCCCTGGTATGTTCTATCTTAACACCTTAGCAGCCTAACACCTTGGTTTAAAACTTTACTAAACTTTTTCGTACATTTTTGGTACATTTTTTTCTATATATTAAGCAGACATAAATAAAATAATTTTGTTTTCAAAAATTTCTAGGAAAAATGAGTTTGCTGCTTCAAAAAACCAATCTAACAAAATATATTCTTTTGCACATGCTAAAAATTGTGATTCTTTCAGCTGCTTCACTGAGAACTTTTAGTGCTTATATGCAAAAACTTTTTAAGTTAAGCAAAGTAGATAGTCCATATGGCAGAGCAGCATTTTGTACCCTTTTCATGAAAAGAAAAAGGCAAGGTTGGTCAAATTACAAGATCCTTACACAATTTCACTTCACCAAAGGTCAGGAGAGATT
The DNA here is from genome assembly GCF_030463565.1 of Pelecanus crispus. NCBI lineage: Eukaryota > Metazoa > Chordata > Aves > Pelecaniformes > Pelecanidae > Pelecanus > Pelecanus crispus. The sequence continues at coordinate 42,641,211 of NC_134676.1, forward strand.
AGATGGAAATATGGTAGATATAGTCTTTAAAAATCTGCTGGCAGGGGGATCACAATAAGGCCTCACCCACTGCTGCAAATTGGCTGTGCCCTGTGAAAGAATCAGTACCGTGCAGGGAAGGAGGCTGCAGGAGGATGGCCTCAGGACACCCAGGGTAACCAGCCCTCTATCCTGGTGACTGCCACTGTGTCCCTGGCCCAGGCTTGGTATCTTCCATGGATGGTCCTTAATTGTGCTGCTTATTTGCTGGGCGCCCAAAGAGGGATCTGAGCTGGGAAGTCATGACTGCTGGCCACTCCATCAGCAATCAGGAGGGAGGGAGCTGCAAACACAAAACACCATGTGTAACAATAAGTAGCCTCTGAGATCCAGTTTTTGGGATATCAGATTGAGCACTCAACATGAATGGCACTTTTGACCTTAATCCCTCTGTCTCAACTCTGTCAGCACAATACAGGAAAAATAAACTACTGTTTGTCAAGTGCTTTCACGATCTATATAAAAAACACATGAAGAAATTAATGAGTCTGGCTTTAGAGTAAAGTTTGAATAGTGGAAAATAAACAAAGCTTCGTACTGCACACTGCAGAATGAAGATAAAGCAAAATAGTGAATAGCTGCTTACTCTGCAAGCCGTCCTCTATACATTGAGCAAGGCTGTGGTCTGTGTAGGGAAAAAAAAAGGGAGCTACATGGGAATTTCTTTTGACAAAAACTTTTTGCTTGTTTCTTTGTTTTATCAGAAAATACCAGTTTCTCAAAACTTTTTATGGAAACACATTCATCTGAATGATGTTTTGGTCAAAAGTACTTCCATGGTCCAGAGGAGAATTTCTTCTCAAAAGCTAAGTCAGAGAGCAATAAACCCACAGAGACAGACCCACTCCAGAGTGGCCATCAGCTTAGTTGTTAGGCAACACTAAATGTGGTGCTGCTGTAAGAGAATGCAGCTGTCTAGCAGGAAAAGATGATGGCTGGAGGTCATGCATCTGGCAACAGCCCTCCTTTTCCTCTGTCATGTACCTCTCTTGCTATGTCCTATTTCTTACAGACAGAACTGATGCTACCTGTGCACTTTCTTGACCCTTCCCATCCTGCTTTCCACATGCCAGAGGAGACTTGAGATGGTTCAAGGACCGGAAAACTGTTCCTTCTCTTACTCTTTCTCTCCCTGCTTTTATTTCAAAAGGTCTAGTTTTTGTTCCTAAATGGAATCTAAAAGTAGCAGTGTTTTGTTAATAAATAGTACTGATGGACCCTAGAAATCTTTCTGAGAATCACATAAATACTGTAATGCAAATGAACATGGGTCAACAAATGAGATAGCCTTAATTTTGGCATTTTCTCTCTTTTGACTGATTCTTCAAATTTAATACGGAAAATACACACACATGCACACACTTAGTCTGTAGACACTGGCAGAGTGTGAAACTGCAAACTCTATGATACGTCTAAGAAAAAAAAATCACCAATTCAGTTTAAGTTAGTGCATGTGGACTAAATATTTACATAGCACAGTAGTGACAAAAGACTTGAAAAAATCACTGTCCTATTCTATATACAGAAGCCCTGTTCTCAAAACCCTACAAACTAAATAGATGTGACAGATGAATGAGAAGAGAAACTGTTTCTTCTTCAAAAAGGAAAATGGCAGCTAACGCTTAGAGAAAGTAACCTGTACAAAGTTGCACTGGAAGCTGCTGACAGCATGGGCAGCTGAGCAGCAACATACTGAATCCTAGCTTGAAGCTTTAATGTCTTGATAGTTATTTTTCTCTTTATTTGTATGAGGTGCAGATAACTTCTACACCATCACATTATGTCTCTTTTTAGATGACCTTTTGCATGCCTGAGTTCAGCTTCTCTGAATTTAACTTATCCTAAAGAGGAATTACGTTTGTCTCTGTTAAGGAGCATCTTGGGACCAAGGAAAAGTGGGAGTTTTGTCTCTAAATGCTCAAACTTAGCTCTAGGAAAATAAGAACTGGGGGAGAGGTATTTTAATTTAACCAATTTTTTTTTTTTTTTTTTTTTTAATTTGTAAGATGAAGTCAGAAAATCCAGAATTCTGCTGTTGTCAGAAGCTGGCCTCAGATAAGTCATCCTGCAATCGGAGGAAGGGGCTGAGCACTAGCTCTGTGTGGCTCAGCTGGAAGAAATTCATTTCCAAGAGACTACTCTGTTATCTCAGGACTTGTTGCTGAACAAAACTATCATGACATCAAGGGACAGGGATGAGTTAAAATGATAAAAAATGGATTGCTCGGTATCACAGAGCTCAAATTTCTGTCAAGCCACTTCTGGACATCTCCTTAGTAGTTTCTTCAAGGACTCTGAAGTATTTTAAGACTTCTTTGTGTTTTTTGACTTTTTTTTTTTTTTGTCCAGTAATTATCCTTTTCATACTTTGATACTGTGAAAGGATGGAATCTCTACTGTCGTTCATCAGCTGGCATGCTTGTTTACCCGTTTCACACACCAAGGTGACTTGCAAAGAGAACATCTCAAATAGCTTTTGCAACTATTGTTTCAGAATGGGATCAGGTTTATTTAAATCAACTATGTTCTACATGGAATACAATACAAGAACTTTTCTCTCCTAGCTTGTTCTCTTGATTCCTGCCACTTCATACATTTTAATGGACAAAATGGGTAAGTAAGAAAGATGGGGAAGACAAAGTCCTTAATCTCAAGTGAATATCCTTAAAGGAAGTAAGTTCAGAGAGTGAGCTGAGACAGCAAATAATTTAAGTTAAAAATCATACTAATTCTCAGCAGACTGTTACCAGTGAAAGACCAGTGAAGACTGAAAAGGGGAGACAGGTCTGGATGAGCTGTTGCTTAATTTTAGACATTCAAGCTGGATGTTTCAGGAAGGAGCCTGCCTGCTATGGAGGTCCTCATTAGTCAGTAGGAAAAGATAGGCATCTACAGAGTGTGGTAAGAGGCTGGCTTGTCCATATTCCCCTGCTGATTACAGAGGGGCTGGGATCAGTATGCTCCTAACTTGAAAGCAAAGCCTCCTTGGAAAGCTGGGTTTCTCTGTGTCCTGCTCTGATGCTGTTCATGCGGGGGAAAAAAAAAAAAGTACTCAAGGCTATTTCCCTCTCCATCCCAAAGACCTCTCACCCTAAAAGGCAGGTTGGAGAACATGTTAATCAGAGAATTAGTCTGGAAAAGGAGGTCAATGCCTTGTTCCTTCAGACAAGCTTCTATCACTGCTATGAAGTTCCTACATCTGTCTGGTGGTCCTGGAGCGATGACTTCCTTTTCATTTTTCTTTACCTTTTTTTTAAGGATGGGAGGAACCTTTCTGTACCCATGCCTGGTGACAGCTTCTTCCTGGTGAAGAGGGTTGCATGGCTTGTAACTAGTCTGTGCCTGGCTCCTTGCAGTTAATATAGAGCATTTTCATTTCAAGGAAATCTTGAAATATCCTAAAGCACTTGTAAACTAAAAATTACAGTGGTAAAGGCACAGTTGGTTTTCTTTAGAGGATACACTGTATTTTAGAAAACATTCTCCATCTCACACATTCTTGCTTTCTTAAATTGGACATTTATTAGCTATAATTGTTACATAATTCACTGATACTTAACAAAATACACTCCTGGAAAACCTTCTAATCAACTGCCAACACTTTGGGCATGGAAGCAATCAGGAGTGAGTGTGTTCAGAGGCTGGGATTTTCAAGCAGCAGCAAGGGAGTCAGTCACCTAATTAAACTGAATGGGAATAAGGCATTTATATCTTTCAGAGCAGCTCTAAAAATCCCAGCCTTGTTTTTGTATAGGTTCAGCCACAGATGTTCTTATCTAATTCTGGATGCTTTCCATTTTCTCTCATTCGGGTGCCTAGGAAGGGTCAATCTTTATGCCTGATGTTCTTGGAGCTTTATCACCTCCCTGTCATCACTCATTCAACACATTTTCTAACGGATTTTCCTCACTTACCCTTATGCTCTTTGGTCAGAGTGTTTAAAACCACGGGGATGACTTGATCTTTGTAAGTGTGCTCCTTCACTGCCTTCTTTAAATTTTAATGCACATCCATTGGATCCTGCTCAGGGAGCTGAGTATTATTGATTGTGTGATCTTATAATGTACTTTATGTAAAAAAAAGAAATCTCTGTCTTTAGTTCTCCCTCTATCCCTGCTGGTTTGAAGTAATTGTAAGTTATTAAATGGGAAATGGAGTTTCTCTGAACTAGAGATATTTCCAGTACTTTGGTGTTAATCTAACTTACTGATATTGGTTCTTTATGACCAAGGCTTGTTTTATCAGCATAGTTATCAAAAACCCAGCTTCTCCCAATACTTCTGATGCAGCAGAAATTGGGGTGAGATTTGGAGTTGGGCATTTATTTATTTGGGATGGTGGGAGGTGCTTATGCTTTTGCAATATACTGAGATTAAACCCAGGACATTTAATATTGAGAACTTAGATTCAATATGGCATTTTATGTTGTTTTTGTCAGGAACATATATATTATTTAAACTCCTGTCCTATGTACTTCCCTTAGAAAGAGACAAACCTGAGAAATGTAGATTTTTTTTTTTTTTTTTTTTTTTAAATTTGCAGAGTAAAAGAAGGTTCTTAGTACTTCTCAGGAAGTCCTTGATGTCTTTCAGGACTGGGTCTTTCTTTGAGTTATCATGAAAATTACAAATGTTCCTCTTTTCCTGTAATTCTGAGATGGTATTAATGCTGATGACAGTCTCCCTTCTCTGCCTATTGTAATATCGGCCAGGGGATGAAGTGAGATGGGCTGAAATTCAGCTTTGTAAAATCTCAGCTGGTTCTCCATCCTCTGGAGTTGTATTTAATCAGGGGGTAATGAAATCTAGGTTCTTTCTCCCATGCACTTCTACCTCATCTGCTTATTCAAAACCCAATATGGACAATTTTGTTATGACAGTGCTGCATTCCTGTGAGCTCCATTCATGGTGCCTTGTACATGGTCTAAAACGCAACTAGAAACTATTTTTCTACTAGTTTTTAAAAGGCTTTGACATCACAATATATGTTATTTCTGGTCACATTCTGATGTGCTATAACTGCTTGAAAATACTTGGTGTTAGATGTAAATTCTCCATTATATGGACGTTTTTTTTTTCTCTTAATACTGCTTTTATCCTTTTGCTTCCAAGGGGTAAAGCACCATTCTGGAACAGGACTTTTTAAAACTACATAGTTTATACATTTATATCATTCTGGATGCTGTATGGTAGCCTGTAGACAGGCTTTCCACAAGACTCAGCTGAGCAACTGATGGCACAGAACTTTTAACTTCTTTAATCAGGAAGCCAAGAATGTAGTCTAATGTGCTTTATCCATATATTTTTGTTAAATGTGTCTTTAAACATTAAACTGATTATCAATACCTTCAGAAAAATGTATCCATTTTAGACTAATACATACAATTTGGACAGTACTTTTATTCTCGCATCCTCTTCAGGAGGTAATAAAAACAAATGTAAAGATGAAAGATTCATCTTGTCTTCTAGCATCAGATTGTCATTAAATGCAACTTAGCCCACCTCAATAGTAAATTAGACACCATGTGAGGATCTGGTCCCCATTTTAATCAGCTTTGAAGACCGTCATGGGGGAAGGAGGTAGTTATAAGTAGGTTGACTTGATCAGTCAAATAAGCCATTCAGCAGCAAACTTCAGATTAATGAAAATGAAAAATACATGAAGCTCTAATGTGTGTGAACAAAGCCTGATGCCATGGAATGAGGAAGTAGGTGGAAATAGTGGAAATTATGCAAATAGATCTGGAAAGTCTTATATGAACACTGTATGTGACATTACAGAGAACCCAGAGAAGTGTAGGAAAACTAGTCAAGCTACAGAAATTGATAATAATCAAGACTGAAATTCTCAAAGTAGTACAGTACATTTAAAAAATGAATTTGGGAAGAGTTTTAATGGCACTTCTGTGGATACACTCCCTGCAGTATTTGAAAATCTTAATCTAATTTTCTGAAGTAAGTTGGATAAACAATGACCAGAATAAGATATAAGCATAGCCTATATTCTCACATATGATGATAAATACTAGATGGAAACGTCAAGATGGACTAAATCCATAATTAGGAATAAGATGATGACATTCAAAACAGAAAAAAAAAGGATTTTTATTACTTTTCATTCAGACAGTGAGATATAGCTCAGCCATAAAACCTTATTACCCTCTCCAATGGAGCTTCAACCATTTATCATAAGATTTTTAAAACTAGTTAGGACAAAATACTAGAAAATATACCACATGGATCCTTCCTGCATTAAGGACAGAGTAAATAGTGACTTATGTAGTCTTTGTAGTAGCCAAAACCTCATTCACCTATCTGTGTGTTCTTTCAAATACTGTAACTTTGACAATTTCTCTGATAGTAATAAAAAATGAAAAAAAAGGTCACTTATCATTCTTTTTTGATACTATTTTATTTGCAGTAATAGTAAACCCATACTGAACTTTCTTTCAGCTCTGGGTCAGATGGTCAATACCTTCACCCCCATTCCCCCTACCATAGGCCATTAAAATCCATGAATGGATCCCACTGAAATGGAAGAGGCTTTAAATGTATATTGGAAAGTTCCTGTATTTGGAGGCAGAGGCACCAACAGAAGAAAGTGGATCTTGAATCAAAGTAAATATCTAAGCAACGCCATAGCAAGGTATTCTGGTCCCTAGGTCATCATTTCCTCTCCTCTTGCAGGTGGGGTTGTAAACATATCTGAGTACATCCATAGTTTCTCCTTTCTTTTACACTGTGTTTATCTTTCTATCTTCTCTGGAGGCAACTGTGTTAAGGCTTCACAGTTATAGTTGCCCCAGTATGGGAGACCCTCACCTCTTCTTCCTACAGCTCTGCCTGGATATTTAACTACAGGCAATAGCATAATGAGTAGAAGAGAATACCCCTTGGATTTCAGAAACACACTTAAGTACCTTGCAGAGAAAATGTCTCTGCCAGGCTATGGTCTACTATTTCCAAAGTTCAAGGGGAAGAAAAATTAATGAAGAATTGTACCTTTGCTTAATTGAAGAGCTGCAGCAACTTTTATCCTTGAAGTTAGAAAGAGCTTTCTGTAAATCAACCAATTTGTCAAAAAGCCCTATCATGAGTATTTATAGACAAATCACTATATGAAAATTACTGTGCCCCACTGAAATCCATAATGAAGTTATCAGTGAAAAATAGTGGTTGTTCAGCCATACTGATGATTATTTCTAGAGTGATCAGGTAGGGCTTGCCTGTGCAGAGCTGTATCCAGGCATTTGATTCAGGTATTGAACACCCAATCTACTGAAACTACTGAAGGGAGATGGGTATTATCTTTTTCCATCTCTTTTTTTTTTTTTTTTTTTTTTTGTGTGTGTGTGTGTCTTTAAAGGGTGATATTGCTACTAGTCCTAGTTTCATTTCTTAAAGCTATGCTGATGTATTGGTCAGATGGGCAGTTTCAGCAGTGCAGTATTAGCTAGAGAATGCCTGCATGTGTTTTCTCTCTAGTGATACCATTATTGCAGGTATGCAGCTCGGCCATTACTTGAAAGTATAAAGGAACTCATTCTAACAGTAATATATTTTGACTTAATAAAACTAAAGCAGTAAAATTCAGATTGATGTACACGATATAAAAACTTTGTTGTGTTTTTCTAACAGAAAAACTAATTGAAGAAATGAAGACATTTGTAGGTAGCTTACAAAGAATTCCTGCTTGCAGGCAGAATTAATTGGCAGAATACTTTATGATGTGCCAATATATTCAGATGCAGCAAAGTGCTCCATACTGGTAGAGCTCTGCTGCATTTCCAGTGTCTTCCCTGTCCAGAAAAAGCTTTTGGTAGCATGGTGGTTTTCATTTGGTCTATATGTTTCAAAAATAATTCTCATGCAATTTCTAGAAGTGAGAGAAAATTCTTTCAGGGTATGTATTTCATTTTAAGGATGCAAAGTGAATTGTAGGCTTGAATTACATGCTATTCTACAGCAGAGGCTGTTCAGCATTTCTCAGGCTTGAGCCCAGAGAATCAAAAGTTTTCAAAGCATTTTGTAAAAAAGGAGCCTTGGTTTACTAGAGAGATAGGTCTGACACTTCTCTTTCTATAGCTGCACACTCACCTTCATGGTGGCAAGTGCAGCAATTGCTTATGTAAAACACTGATAAACAGCAAGGTAATGACTGTGGCTTTACCCATCTTTAGTGTAATTTCAGGCAGCTGAGACAGCTACCCCACATAATAGACAAGTTTTGGCTGTAGAGACAAGCACCCTGCAGGCTTCGGTTTGGGCACTTCTGCCTGTTTTTTATGTTATTGCAGACTTACCTTTTGAAATAGTCACACCAAAACTTTAAGTTTCTACACCACCAGGTCAACCACTTACATTCTGATCATTTCAAAATGGCCTAAAGGGTGGAGGTGTCCAGGCTTCACTTCTGACTTCCTCATACGGAAATGTTATCAATCCTACTCTAAGCTGTCCAGCTGAGGAATGGGAAACGTCTTATAAAATGTACACTCATTTTAGGTATCCCATTTAAAGATATCTGGCTAGCTTTTTCAGCAAAATTAGCATTTTTTATCATTTAATAGATTTAGAGGATTGGATCACTGACCTCACTCACAGCTGTGAATACTCAGCACTTTGCAGTTTATTCAGTATAATCTGAAATTACCACACGTAAAAAAGCAATGCACAATTAGTGGCTGCCTATGAAAACTTTGGTTAATAACTTGTCTGGAACAGCAAAGACACTGTGGCAGTGACAAGACATGTTGGAAATATCGATAGTGCCAAAGCACTGCTTTCAGAGCTAGAGCTGTCTTCAGTCTTCCACTAGCCCTGTTCTCCATTCAGTGGCACCCTCAAACTCCTGCAACAGGTGAGACAGAGGTCTGATCAGCATCCCCTCTGTTACTTGACAACTTGACCGATATGCCCAGATTGAGCTTTTTCTTTATACTGAGTGAGAATGAGGTGAAAATAAATGTATGGTTATTTAATAAGTATGCTTGAGTGCCCTAAATTGAAATTACTCTGGTAACCTTAATACTGGTATTTCTTTAGTTCTGAGTGCTCATAATCCCACCAATTATTCTTTGAGAAAGTACTTTATATGCAATTTCCTGAAGTTTTAAGAAGCATCCTAAAGCGTTGACTCCTCTGTCCTTTCAGTCCCTAAAAATCACATAGTATCAAAGTGAGGCATGAAGGGCATTGCCTTCCTGGACCTACATCACCAGAGCCAAGCAGGAGCAACAACTTTCACACCTGTTGCACTTGCTGGTAGCGAGGGTATTTTGGGTCTGTTTCAGGCTTCAGAGAGGGTGAGTAGGCAGAATTTCTTCTGCAACCTCCTTGGCTTGCTAAGTCCCGTCACAGCCACTCCAGCTTATTTCTTTCAGTCCTACCACTTAACTGTCACTGTCACCTTCTCCTTCATGGCCTACTTTCTCTCAAATGCTGTGGATGCTCCTCTTTATTGCAAGCCTGCGCTGCCCCATCATACTCACTGTTTTAGTCACAGTCTTTTTCTCCAAATGGTCTCTAATGACAGTCTTGTGTTTTTTTTTTCCCCAAGAACTCTTTTCTCATGTCTACTGTTGATGTCACTTCCACGCTATCCTGGCCAGCTAGCAGTGCTTACTCCCTTTCCATAGTTCTCCAGGAAGCCTCCATCTCTGTTTTCCTGGAATATGTTTCTTGGTCCTAGGAGGTTGAGCTGTGAGAGCCTCAAGCATCCTAGGTAATTGGTAAATGTCTCAAGCATCCCCAAGTTTTGGGAATCTTCTGATATTGAAAAAAATCTCTTCTGTGCACATTTAACATCAATTTTTCAAAGGCTTATATATTGACTAGATGTGTTAGTGTCCTGGTTTCAGCTGAAATAGAGTTAATTTTCTTCCTAGTAGCAGGCACAGTGCTGTGTTTTGGATTTAGTAGGAGAAGAATGCTGATAACACACTGATGTTTTAGTTGTTGCTAAGTACTGCTTATGCTAGTCAAGGACTTTTCAGCTTCCCATGCTCTGCCAGGTGCACAAGAAACTGGGAGGGGGCACAGCCAGAAGAGTTGATCCAAACTGACCAAGGGGCTATTCCATACCATATGATGTCATGCTCAGTATACAAACTGGGGGGTGGGGGGGGGTGGCCAGAGAGCAGCGATCGCTGCTTGGGAACTGTCTGGGTATCGGTCGGCGGGTGGTGAGCAATTGCATTGTGTATCACTTGCTTTGTATATTATTATTGTTATTATAATTATTATATTGTTATTATTATCATTACTATTTTACTTTTTTTTTTTTTTTTACTTTTATTTTTACTTTCCATTATTAAACTCTTCTTATCTCAACCCAGGAGTGTTTCTCACTCTTACTCCTCCGATTCTCTCCCCCGTCCCAGCGGAGCAGGGGGAGTGAGCGAGCGGCTGCATGGTGCTTAGTTGCCAGCTGGGGCTAAACCATGATAGTTAGATAAATTTCTCTGGAGATTCTAGAAAGTGTGTTTTCAGTGCAGACACTTCCACCTGCCATATTTCAAGTACCTGGCTCAAAGCATTGGTATTTCAGAGTTTCTTAAAATAAGAATTGCCAGTATTTTTAACACAAGCAAAATACTTTTTCAGAAACACGCAGAGCATTTTGTCTAAACTTGCTTGCCAGCGAATTCTTCATGAGGTGGTTGATGACCAGGTAGAACTTCAGCCCCAGGTTGGACGATATTATCAACACGATTTTATAGTCAGAAGTATTAAGCAACTCTAACAATAGGATATTGTAACAAGAGCCCTCTGGCTCTTTCATCTCAACCCTGTGATGTGATTCTGCCCATAGTTTTACTGAAAGAAACAGGGAGGAAGAGGCAGTTGATTAAAGAGGACCCTACCTTTCACAAAGCTGCCACTTACTCCATATTGTCTGACATGATTTAAATGGAGCAGCTTTCACTGGCCACCAAAGGGATGCATTAGCCCATGTGTTAAACTAGGATTGCCTGCTGCAGGATCCAAAGAGGATTCATCCCACATGCTCATTAAATTGACGGTTTTAAAATGTTCTCCACTTTCACTGGAAATTTAGTTTATGCTCTCTTTAAGGATGACTGAGTTGAACTCAGCCTCAAGATGAAAATAGTCAGTGACTCATGCTGTTTCTCTGAAGCTATGCACTTGAACTTGGATTTACAACAAAATGGCTGATGCATGCCTAGTAAGAATGGTTTGTATTTTAGAGAAAACTAAAGAGACCCCCACAGTCAGTATATGGCAGGCTGCACATGCCATAGAGAAAACTGTTTAGCAGACACTTCATCTGATTCAGGTAATTTCTCTGCACACTGGAAATCAAATTCATCCATACTGCTTTTCTGTACCAGAAAGCATTTTTTTTCAGGGGGTAGAAAATTGTTCCTCATTCATCTTAGACTAAGTGTTGGATTTCTCAGCAGTCATATAGCAGTTCCTTAAACAGCATAATTGTCTGATTTTTATTGTTTGATGGCAAGTGAAAGTGAGGAAACAATACGAAACAAGAAACTAAGAAACATAAAAACTATGCCAGTGGTGTATTAGAACTGAGTGGCAATTTATAGTTGTCTAGTAGTGAACGGTTTAATGATACTTTTTGTTTCAAAGCCAAGAAAAGTTAAATAATATTTATCTGATTTAGTATGGTTAAGCAAGATTATCCACCAAGACACAGTATTTCATTTAAAGGAAGTACCCTGGTGGCACTAACAACAATATCAATTATAGAAATGTTAGTAACAACAAAAACATTCAATTTCCCAACAAAGGTCAACAGTAAATCTATCTAAAATATGTAAGGCTCATAAAAGTAATGGGTTTGCAACTGTGATTGAAACAGATGTTCACAAAATCAGCATTTAAACATGAAGACACCATAAAACAAATGAAGACAAGATTAATTTAACAAGTTATCTCAAGAGCAGAATAAGGAAAATGAATGAACAGTTACTCATACAATTCAGAAGGATCTTTTTTTTCCTGTAAGGTAACTGAGAACAGAACTGAAAACATTGGGTCAAATTCATTCACTAGATAAGCTTGCTGACAGCAGTATGGCTCTGCATGTGCAACCAGGGGTAGAATCTGGTGTGTTGTATCAGGAAAGAGCTGCCATTATTAAAATTGTCTATCCTGTTGTTGTATAAGAATAGAAAGCAAGCCTAATTTTCTCTGCACAAGTTTCATAGTGACTCAGCTCCTTCAACAGTATAGGTCCTTACCTATGTAACTTTTAGGAAGAAAGAAGTCAGCAGAATCAGATCACATTTTTGCAGAAGAGTCTAAAACGTTTCAATGTCTTCAGATTAAATCCACCTGGCTTGTCTCCTGAGGACACCTATTTTTTTTCATCTAAATGGTAAGCAACAACTACACAGACAGCCTATATTTTTTTCATGCCCTCTTCATCTTTTTATTCCCTGTTTACTTATATACTGTTTTCTTTCTTCCTTCCTTCCTCTGGAAAGACAGACAGAAGGAAGGAAGGAAGGAAGGAAGGAAGGAAAGGAAGGAAGGAAAGGAAGGAAAGAAGGAAAGAAGTAGAGGAGTAAGGAAAGAAAGAAAGGAGAGGGAAGGGAAGAGAGGAGTAAGGAAAGAAGGAGAGAAGGGGAAAAAAGAAAAAGAGACAGAGAAAGGAAGAGAAAGAGAAGGAAGGAATGATGGAAGGATGGAAGGAGGAACTGAAGAAAAAGAAAGACGATGAAGGAAGGAAGAGAGGAAGGAAGGGAGAAAAGGAAGTAATACTTGTCCTTACTTATTTAAACTACATAATCATGTATTTGGAATACATTCTTCTGTCAGCTGTTTCATCCTTTGTCATTCCTCTCCAGTGTGGCTATTTGAAGGGATAATCTGGTATTTGACTCCCAACGATTCAGGAACTTTTAAAAAAAGGACCAAGGTTTTGACTGAAGTTTCTGTCTATTTATATCATGACCATGGTACAAGCTCTTAAATGGGTTCAGATGATGTCTGCAGTTGGTTCAGAATGCTACAGTGCCCCACAAAACATTAGTTTGATAAAACTAATAGTATCCTGTATTTCATAATAAACAGTAAACTAATAAAATATGTCTAATATTAGTTTAATAAACACTTCACATACACTACTGTCGCTTTTTATTTTCAGCACCAAATCAATACTGAGGTTACATTTTTTGTCTAATTGGCCCTTTTTTCTGTAGTTTGACAGAATTCTAATAGGAGATGCTGGTAGAATGGCTCCCTTCCTAATCCCAAACTCTCTGCTTTTTATTTTTGCTACATGTATCATTCTGGAGATTAACAGAGAAGTCTTTGTGAATCACAAGGAATGCAGGTACCACTGTTTGAGAACCACAGCACTCTAATCTGTAGTCAGTAAAATACTCTTTTTTCTCAGTGTAAATGCAAGAGTTTTAATGACCTACAAATTCATACATGCCTGATTTCTTTCCATAGGAGAATGCTTACATGACCTGAGAAATTACAGTGTCTTAGTACAGATTGCCACAAAGCCAAATTCACAAATAATGCAAAAGAAATACAAAGGTCCTTCTCTGGGCAAGGTTCACCTGACCATGATATGGCTCCAAACCTACAATCCCCTTTTTACTGAGGCAGTAAGTTTTGGTGCAGTGTAGACTAGTGACTTGGCACATGGAGTTTCCTTACTACTGGATTGGGCTGTGTCTGCAGGCCTCTGTTTATAATCTTCTGTCTGGTACATTGAAAATTGCTGACACTGTGAGCTATTTCTTCATCTATTGATGTTTCTTCAATTTTGGATAGTGTCTTTAGCATATTTTATCTAAGATGACTTTTCCAAAAGTAGTTCCTGAAATATGTCAGGAGACTTTAAAGTTATTTCTTCATTACAAGATTCTATATACAACCCAGGTCTTTTGAGCTTTTTATAACATACTTTGAAAAAGAGCTTGAGGTAGCAGAATATACAAAACCAAGCAACAATATGCTAATAGAAAGAGCACAGAAGTATCTCACATTAGGAAGAAATTCACTGCTTCAGTATTCAAAGCATATGCCTAGCGCATGTTTACTCAGTAATTGAACACTCAGTGGATGAAGCCTTAATTTAACATCAGCATTGGATTCACTTCATAGTTAACTTCTCTTATGAAGGGGGTAAGCATCCTCCTGAAGGATGTGCATCTATCGGCTGGACTGTGATACTAACTTGATCTGTAGGAAAATAAGATTAAATATGGCACCAACTGGAAAATGCAAGCCTACTTGCATAAAAAATAAAAGTTGCTATTTTATAGGCCACTGACACACAAGTTTCATAGTCCTTCTCTTTATTTTTTAAATACTTTTAAAGTAATTAAACGTGAGTAATTTTGAAGAGCAATGCACTAGAAATATCATTCTAACAATGTCGCAACTTTCCTCAATGGATACTTTTGTCTGCCATGGTGTTTTCTTAACACAGAAGCAGTTTGTATTTAACATTTAAGTAATTTAATTATCTTGTACATCATAACACAAAAGCAACCAGAGCATTCTCCTGAAAGCAGGTCATAGCTTTTAGCCTCTAAAATGAAGGGCAGTCTTTGATGTCTTCAGCTGTAACCTCATACTTCTTAGTGCAAAGTGTGTTTCAATCTTGTGTCAATCAAAATTTTTTACACATTTTGTTTTTCCCATTCGACCTTGGAAAGCTGAGAGTTATGTATGTTTATGCTTGCCACCAGGCTAATTGCTGAGATTTCTCAAGCTTCATTGGTAAGCATTAAATGATTTAGTCATATGGTTTAGTTTTAGGTAGCCCTGCGATGAGCAGGGAGTTGGACTTGATGATCCTACATGTCCCTTCCAACTTGAGATATTCTATGATTCTATGATTCTAACTTCTTGTTTGGTCTATCTTTTCTCCTTTTAACCCTTGGAGTGATAAAAGGCAGCAAAGGAACTGTCTGAGGTTATTCAGTGCAAAATTTTCTCTACTATTTTCCTCAGCCTCCAACAAACTTGTTTGTAAGGGTCAAGGAGAGAGCTACAATTTTACCCTCTTGCTGCTAGCAGCCTCTGCTTCCCTTCCCTACTTCCCCCAGCAATGAGGCAGTTATTCTATTTCTCAAACTTTTAGATTGTTTTCCAAAAATATCTTTTCTCCTCTGTAATACTCATTGCCTTCCAACATCTGGTCTAGTCCAAATCCCAGCCCCCACTCCCTCTTCAATATACTTATTTCCACTTGGAATAAATCTGGCTGTATCAAAGGTGACCTCAGAGTCCTGCACACTTCTCCCTTCCTAAATCCTGCCCCTTTGCCTCTTAGACCTTTTGGTCAGAACTCCCTGCCTGACCCTCTGCTTCAGGTCCCAGTGCTCCTAGAGCCCTCCCCAGCCCCAGTCTTTCCCACTGATACCCACTTCCCTGGTGTAGCCATTCCTCCCCATGAGCAGGGGCTCCTGTGGGAAGGAGCAGCACATGCTTGCTTCTGTGAAGGTGATTACCCATCACCTTCCTCCCCTCTTTCCCACCCCAGCTCACCCCTTGGATGCAGTTGTACAGGAGAGGGGAGGCAAGCCTGGCTCATACAGCCAGGGCTCTTGCATGCACAGAATGCTCAAGCCACACCTGGGCCTGTGAGTGTTTTCTCCCCATTTCCCATGCCTTAAAATATATAATACACTTCTATGCATGCCTAGTTGAAAAAAAGGGGGTAGATGAAAAGCAGAAAATGGTGAAAGGAAGAAGTCAGAGGCCAAGAAGGCATTTTTCTGGTGCTTTTCAGAGTATCTTTCCTCTTCCCTTACACATAGCCTGCCCTTCCTAGGCAGAGAGCTGGGCTCCTGGAGCTGTTGCTGACCAGTGTCCACCTGAGCCAAATGAAGGGCACCATTCTGGGAATGGTCATTTCTCCCCCTTCCCCTTCCAGTGAGCATGAGGACAAGTTTGAGGAAGGCAAGTTTGAGTGAGGAAAGAGAAGTAAAAGGGGGAAAAAAGACAGGGAATTGGCAGGGAAAGGCTCTGCAATGACCTTTGAGCGAGAATAAAAAAGATCATTGAGAAGCCAGTAGTGAAAATTTAGAGATTAAGAAGAGATATTTAGGGGCTGAGAGAGAAGAAGGTAACTTGCTCCATAGCAAACTTTGCAGCACTGTAATTCCCTATGCCTTTCTCTCTGGCCATTGCCTCTGGCACTTGCTCCCCTTTCAACTACTGGAGACTCCCTGGAAGAAGGCTGCTGGAAGTGCTGCATCAGTGAGGCATTCTGATCTGGGGCTAGCAGTAATTCTCATTTCTCAAAACAATCCCTTTACACAGCCAGAAAATCACCTGGTAGGTTTTTGTCTTGTCTTTGGATATTAGCTGTTTTTTAGGATCTTCTGATATCACAGCTTAAATAGGTAGGTTCTATGTGAAGGAGTTTCCAACCTGGCAAAAGATAACAATCCAGCTATTCAACAAAGTGTACTTCATAGCTTGCATAGCAACACAGGTATTTGAAAAAAAAGCCCATTGTTTGGAAAGCATAGGTTTTAAAAGCTACTACACCTCCCTCTGTGTTGTAAGAATTCAAAGTAAATTTTGACACTTGGCATTTTGCACCTTCTCATCAGAAATAAAGGAAAAAGCTAAATCCACATCAGTTTATTTTATCTTCACTCATGTAAAAGGTTAGGTTTTCTAATTACTTTTGCCTAGTGGTGCAGCTTTTCTACTGCAAGGTTCCTGGCTATTAGTTTTAAAGTGTTCATCATCTTTCTGTTTAGTGATGTTCACCCCTGATGTCTTCACAAGTCACCTACACACCTTTTAGCTAAGGGGAAGTCTGAATATCTAAGAAAATGTGAAGCCTGCAATCTATGGAAAACATTGCAAGTAAACCCGTCTGGAAACAATTTTCCCTCCTGCACATCTTACTGAGGCAGTAGCAGTATCACCTGTTCTTTACCAGTGTTAATACTAGCATCTTTGACAAGTGGTTTGTTTATTTCAAGGAGAAGTAGCCCAAAGTCATGAATGATTTTTTAAACACACAGGACTCATGTTTATGACCTTTATCTCCCAGATTTTCACTAACATTGGGCTGCAGAATACATCCTGTGTAACCATATGAATACAGGACAACGGTGATATCCAGAACTCTCAGGCTGGCTGTTGGCATGTGTATCAGTACCTCTAAATCCTTTCTCTGTTTGATTTGGAGATGAACATCAAATCATGGCTTTCTCCCTGTTTTTTTTAATCAGAAATTCTACACCAAACCTAAGCAACGTAGAGCTGAAACCAGTACACTCTTTGAAAGATCTTCCTGTGAGTATTGGGTATTTTTCCACTGAAAAGCTGTTTTGCTAATGAAACGTTTCATCATATTTGGTGCCGGGTTGCTGCCCTCAAACACAGTTTTGTGGGAGGATTTGAGGGTAACACCAAGAAAGAGTAAAGAAGGCAATAGGTTTTTGTCAGTGTGCCCTAAGCCTTGAATGAGTTGCTTGGAGCTATTTCAGGACAACCTTTATACAGAGCCTTACACAGTTTGGAATTGCAGTTTTCATCCTCACCGTTAGTATCCCAAAGTAAAGCCTGGCTACTCAGGTGTTACGAAGTGAGAATGTTGTATTTCCTCCTTACAAAACAGGCAAGTGCAGGTCAACCAGGGGATCAGGCCCAGCCAGCATGGGTTTATGAAAGGCAGGTTCTGCTTGACCAGCCGGATCTCCTTCTATGATCTGGTGACCCGCCTGGTAGATAATGGAAAGGCTGTGGATGTCATTTACCTGGACTTTAGCAAAGATTTTGACACCGTCTCCCATAATATTCTCCTTGGGAAGCTGGCAGCTCATGGCTTGGATGGGCATAGTCTTCGCTGGGTAAAAAACTGGTTGGGTGGCCGAGCCCAGAGAGTAGTGATAAATGGAGTTAAGTCCAGTTGGCAGCTGGTCACGAGCGGTGTTCCCCAGGGCTCAGTTTTGGGGCCAGCCTTGTTTAATATCTTTATCGATGATCTGGATGAGGGGATTGAGTGCGCCCTCAGTAAGTTTGCAGATGACACCAAGTTGGGTGGGAGCGTCGATCTGCTGGAGGGTAGGATGGCCCTGCAGAGGGACCTGGACAGGCTGGATCGATGGGCCAAGGCCAACTGTATGAGTTTCAACAAGGCCAAGTGCCGGGTCCTGCACTTCAGTCACAACAACCCCATGCAATGCTACAGGCTTGGGGAAGAGTGGCTGGAAAGCTGCCTGGCGGAAAAGGATCTGGGGGTGTTGGTCAACAGCCATCTGAACATGAGGCAGCAGTGTGCCCAGGTGGCCAAGAAGGCCAAGAGCATCCTGGCCTGTATCAGAAATAGTGTGGCCAGCAGGAGCAGGGAGGTGATTGTTCCCCTGTACTCGGCGCTGGTGAGGCCGCACCTGGAATACTGTGTCCAGTTTTGGGACCCTCAATACAAGAAAGACATTGAGGTGCTGGAGCATGTTCAGAGAAGGGCAACAAGGCTGGTGAAGGGTCTGGAGCACAGGCCTTATGAGGAGCGGCTGAGGGAACTGGGGTTGTTTAGTGTGGAGAAGAGGAGGCTGAGGGGAGACCTTATCGCTCTCTACAACTACCTGAAAGGAGGTTGTAGCAAGGTGGGTGTTGGTCTCTTCTCCCAAGTAGCTTGTGATAGAATGAGAAGAAATGGGCTCAAGCTGCGCCAGGGGAGGTTTAGATTGGATATTAGGAAAAATTTCTTCACAGAAAGGGTAGTGAAGCATTGGAACAGGCTGCCCAGAGAGGTGGTGGAGTCCTCATCCCTGGAAGTGTTCAAAAAACGGGTAGATGTGGCACTTTGGGACATGGTTTAGTCTAGTCTACCCTTGATTGGTTTAGTGTGGACTTGGTAGTGTAGGTTAATGGTTGGACTGGATGATCTTAAAGGTTTTTTCCAACCTAAACGATTCTATGATTCTATGATTCTATGAAAAGTAGTTTGAACATTAAATTTGGCATTCTTTCCTAGAACTATCTGCTTTCTAATACCAATTTGTTGTTCTGTTCAGCATGGGCTGTCACAACAATGTCAACATTATCAACTGTAAAATGTAATTGAGTCTGTGAATTTTTTCCAAAATAATGTCATTCAAGTCAGATCATCTGCTATGACAAACAGTATTTTCAGTCTCTTGGCCACCGGTGTTTTCATTCATTTTGGGATGCCTCCATTTGATCTTTGTATCCTTGTAGCATGGAACAAAATTCTCTGTTATTTCTATATTGAACTTCAAGTGCATGCCAGTTGGAATTGGTTGAGACAGTTCTTTTGCAGTAGTAGAATATATCCATACCAGGATAGCAGCACACTGATGGTTGATTTTTTATATTAATGGTTTTCCAATAACTGTCTGGGTTTTGCATGCAAGTAAAATCTCATTGTTGTTCCATGACTAAAGAAACATCTTCCAGAATCACCAAAATATTAGAATTTCAGCAACAGGTACTTTTCCCCAGAGTTAATGCTGTAGAATGAATGGTTGTGATGTCACCAGAAAAAATATAGCAAAAGATGTTTGAGACTAGAACTTTTATCTAGGCCTTTGTCACAGAAAAATAGAGAAATAGTGCTGCAAGCATACGTGTCCTGGTTTTCAAGCCATGAACAAGCATGGTCTTCGACACTGTTCCTGAGTGTACTGTCCATAATGAGACTATAGAAAGATGGTTTTGCTTGTCTTTTATTTCATTCTAAATGTTTCACTTGAGCTGTTGCTAATGCGGCAATCATGCCCAGCAAGTGTAAAAAAGGTTGCTGAGCACTTCTGGTCGAATACAAGGAACGTACCCTTTTGCTTTTGGTCCTTATGTCTGTCTTAGTTTTTTATTAGTTTTTAATCAATTGAGCCAAATTTTAAGATCTTTTCTTTTTTTTCCCACTCTGAACTACCTCCAGAACATTGCGTTCTGCAAATTACAAAGGCTCCCATCCTCCCACTGAAAAAAACATTGCCAGGGTTCATTGTCTGATTCCAGCAGCTCATTCTTACTTCTATCATGCCCTCTGCCTTTTCATATGAATGCCCTTCAGCTTCCTAGGCAGGACGATTATGAAGCAGCAGCGTCCGCAGTGCTACAGAGCCCAAAGGGAAAAACATGACCTTGCCATCAGCCCTAGAAAAAGGGGCAGTGCAGACAGGAGTCACGCTATGTTTTGTGGTTTGTCCCCAGGTCAGGGTAAGCACTGCGCAATAAGCACACCGCCTGCGCAGCCCTGGCCCAGCTAGACCTGCTGCTGTGGGAAGCCCTGACAACTCTCCCTACCTGCCCCTTGGGAAAATACAACCCCAGAGGGGCTCTTCTCCACTCCACTGCTTCCTAATTGCCAGACGAATAAGAGGACTTCTTAAGAGCATCCTGCTTTCCTGTGAAAGCTTCAGCCCATAGACACGTGACTTGAGTCAAAGGTACATGACACCAACACACAGCTTTTCTGCCTGCACCTGCTGTATTTTTGACCTGTGTTTACAGCTAGCCTGCCTCCGTGAACACTACAGCCCTCAGCAAGGGCCCTACCCCATTGTGGCACAAGTTTATTTCCTATCAGGAAGCAAATATCTACAGCCTGTCCGGGCTGTATCTCTCTGCCTGGCTTTAAATCCTAACAGAGGACAGCTCCTGCAACTGTGCTCATATTTCATTGGCAAGGAGCAGCAAGTATTCAGTATGATATATAATGCATGCTAGATCTTTTTTTTCACCTAAAAATATTGTCACGCACTCTCATAATTTTATAATACACACAAGAGTATATTTTGGATGCGTCTAGGTGATAACAAAAGATGTTTAACTTATTTTATCCTGCAGGAGACAAGCAAGATCTGTTGAGTTGAACCATGGCTGATCAGGAAACATGTACAAAAATGCAGCCACAAGCAGGATTCAGTGGCTGTGAGGCTGCATGTTCATTTTCTTTCGAGTAACTTGGTGTGCATGGTCTGTAACAAGGGACACTAGTGGCAGATAATCTACAGCCTCCTTAGACTCCCTGTAAAACTGTGCCTCTTACACAAAATGTAAAACACTTTAGAAAATATTTTTCAAGAAAAATCTTTCATTCTAGCTGTGTGGGTGTTTTTATGCAAACACAGGTAATGCAAGAATGTGTTGCCAGCAATGCCAGTTCATCTCTTTTCAAATTCAGTCTTCAACATTTAGGTTCACATATCCAAATAATCTTGTAGCAGTAACTATTTTTATAGTTGCAGGGAACTGTCTTTTTGAAATAGTGATTTGACTTCAAAAATGCTTTAGGTATGGCAAAGATGTATTATGAATTCAGCAGTTAACATGCAAAATACATCATTGAGATAGATTAGGAGATGGTGAAGCCTATTTTTCTGTCATTACACAGTTCATGAACCTCCTGTCCCACAGTAGTCCCACAAAATTCTTCAAAGTTACTTACAGGTTAAAAAATTAACATCAGAATACGATACCTTATAAACAAGTAGGCCATATTCCGGTACACTGAAAATGATCCTGTTTCCCAAAGACATCCTTTTTGTTTAATGGAGATAGGGCAAAGTAGAGCACTGCTCAGCTGGTGAGGTTACGGCTCTGACCAAACGACATGTTTTCTCCATAGCACAGTCTGTAGTCCTGTTCCCACACCTGGCAAGATGAGAGGACCAGTGGTTTTCTGTTACGGTTTTCTCTCTGTGAATCTGATTTCTTTCCTAGAGAAAGCATAGCAGAGGGGGGAAAAAGTCGGGGGTGGATGATATACAGCCAAGCTTTATTAGGACAGGGCTAGGACATAGAGTTGGATTTGGCAGATGAAACACAGGTCCCCAGCACAAAGCACCACAAATCTCACAGCATGTAAGAGCACTTCAGACAGATGTTGATTAATGTCAAACTGATGTGAAATGAAAAGCTTCTTTTCAGTTTGTCAGATCATGACTTTTTGATTTGGGCTGAGCTGGCCTGAAACAAAACATTCTGTTCTAATTTTTCTCATTCAAAAACAATCTCTCCTCCTTCCACAGCAACTTCTGGGTTTTTTTGCTATGGACATTTACTAAGCCTGTTTTCTATCACCTGCAAAGAGCCAGATAGATAGAAAATACAAAGCCACCTCCAGTTTTTTAATTGTTGAAATCTCTGACTAACATCATCATAAGACTTGTTTAGACTGCAAATGATGGAAAGCCCTCTGGAGATGATGGAATGCTGTCTCCTCTGCCCTCTCTGACTTCCAGATGCCACAGAACATAATCTGACCTGCACAGCTTGACCAAAAGCTCAGCAGGCCTGGGGTATAACTTTAAAATGCCACTTTGAATCAAATCCATGTACCAGAAGGTCCTCCCCAAATCACACTGTTTTCTTCTTCAACACAGGGTTGATAGTAGTGTTGCTCTGCACTAAAATTGCAGTAGAAAAAAAATCACAGAGCTGCAGTAGAAACCTCTTCAGCAGGATTTCCAAAATCCTTACCATTAAGATAACTTAGGAGGATAGATTCCTTGCAATATGAAAACCGCGTCTGTTCCAAAGTCACTTAGGCACTACAAAAACCCCTAAATTTGTGTAATTCTGCGACATATTTTACAATATAAATAGGAATATGCAGCCACATATTTAATCAGAGAAACAGCAAGAGAATGTGCCATATGTGTGAATACTGGCTAAATCAGCATTTTCCTAGGAACTGTCATTGGCTGAGCAGTGTTTAAACTCAGCAAAATTTGCTTTTTTTTTGTTTCATGAAGCACTTCTGAACCCAGCTGAAAATATTCAAAAAATATTATAAGCAAATTATCAGCATTCTCTAGGTACCTTCTCCCATGAAGTCTCAGGGGTTGGTGTTTAGGATTTAAGTTTTGAAAGTGGTCACCTCTGTCATATTTGGTTTTTTTCCTCTGCTTGGACAAACAAGAGCATATATCGACTAAATACCTTTCTTTGATAACAAATGTGTGTTTGACTGCCGGACCAGGCCATCTCCAAAGGTCTCCACAGGCAAATCTGAAAATAGTCTGTATTTGCAGTTGAATAAAAAGCTTCATAGAACTACAAGCAGTTATGAAGATGTTCCCTCTTTGGCTAGCAGCAGATTCAAGTAATTTTTGTCTATACAGAGTTCTGCCAGCCCTAGACTAAGTACATGAATGATGTAGAAATGTTTTACACTGTGTAAAAAAGTCACTTGGCTATAACTTAATTTGTACATTTCTCTAGAACTAGGAAAAACATCAACATTGCATTAGAGTCATGACAAATCCTTCAGTTCTTTTTCTGGCTAAACAGCCACAGTCTGATTAAATTTTGCCTAAAGATTAATATAGCTTATATATGTTTTGTGCAATATCCTCAAAAATAATAGTAATATACTATAATCTCAGTCATTATCTGATTTTTCTCCTCAATAAAAAAGCAAAGTCTCCTAGAGTGGAGACATTATATAAATTGTACTGTTTAGTAATAGCAATGTTCATTATGAGAGGCTTAATTATGGTCATCATTTACAAAAAAAATCAGTCTTGTCACAGAAAGCATAATAATGAATGTCTCTTGTTTAAAAATTAATGAAACTTTTTTTTCTGAAGGTATGAAGTCTACTAGTCTGCAGGGTGTCATCACTTTCATTTTCCTCTTTAAAAGAATTAATATTCATGAAAATTAGATTCCAAATGATTGCAAATGAGAGTCTTTTTTATACTGCAATTTGGATATGTTTGTTTATTTACATGGAAAACCACACAAAATCCAAAATAGGGTACAAGAATAAATGACAGTCATTTTTAGTTATGCAGGAATTATTCTGTATACAGGACCAAGTCACGCTCTTATTTACACTGGTGCAAGTAAATGGCAAATTTAATTCTGTTCCAATTTACAGCAGAGTCGTTAGGAGCTTTCTTACTTCTAGGGACTAATACATAATGTGAGCAGCCTAAATTATAACTTACTGTGTGTTTCTCAAGGGAAGATGTGCTCCAGTGCAGGGGTCCCATGCAATGCCTATGCACAGGGCTTAAGCTGGGTTTATAGGTATGGAGCATAGGCTTTACAATACCTAGACTCATTAGGATGAATTTTAGCAAGTTAGGAGCATGGAAAACAGCTTTTAGCTTTCAGAAGAACTTATACTTTAATGTTTTAGTGGCAGGCTTTAGTTGATGTGTAAATTGAACCACATAATTTCTAAAATAAAGCAATTTGTAGTGAGCTCACTGACATTTTATATGTCAGTTTTAATTCAGCAGCAGTAACTCTGAGTTTGGCAAAATATGGATTCTTCATTAGAGGAGGCATTTTGTCCTTAGCTAACCTGGCAAAGCAGATTGGAGGGGCATACTTTTGAAACTTCATAAAAGTCAGCTGGCTGTGTTCGCTTATTGCAATCAACAAAATAAAGAATATGGATAAAAAATTGTTGCTCCATCATATCAAAGATATGTTTGTAATCAGTTTTGCCTGTGAGGGTTGGCTGTGATCTCTTTTGGGACCAGAGTGTACAAGGACTAGGTTCAGACTAGACTCAGAAATCGCTAACCCTTCCAGAATAAATTAACAAACAAAAAACCTGCTGGCAAAGAAAAGGTTTTAGAAGCTAAAGTGTTAGGATAATTAAATGCATATTTCAGCAGTATTTATTTGGTATTGATTGGCTGAGGCCACTTACTGTGAAGAGTTGAATAGTTAATTCAAGTGCTAGGCATCTCCTAAAGGACATGACCTTGGGGTCATATAATTGTAACAGTAATTTATTTAGTTGAAGAAATGAATATGTTCTCAATTAGCTTAGCAGGCGTTATAATAGCACTAGTGGGATTTATATTTGCTTATGTCACTCTGCTGTAGGGATAAAGTTATTGGATCTGTTTGCCTGTATTTAGTCCCCCAGTTCATGATTCTTCACAGAAGAGATGTGAAGGTTTGCTCATCCTGATTAATAGGTGTCCAACCCTAATGCTGCAGATATTGGCATAATCACTCAAGGGACCTGAGGGACATACACACAGCAGTCATACTGGCAGAAGACAGTGCTACCTACTTAAATCTTTCTCATGTTGATTTTTTCGCCCTATTATGGATTCTAAGGCTTCTCAAACTTACCCCATAAATTAGTGCCTGATCTGACATTATTCCACCATTGGGGCTCTTGGAGGTTTGTCACAGATACGTTATTATGCTGGGATTTTTTTTTTTTTTCACTGCTTTAATCTGCTGTCACTATAGAACAGGAAAGCAGTAATTCATTTGACTGTGCTCTACCTCAATACTGCTGCAATCCTCTGATCTAAACTTCTTAATGTATTTCTTTTAATTTCCAAATGTTGATACGTTTTCACTGTTCACTGGTCGGGGTACATGTCAAAGAATGAAAGAATGTCTAATAGGCGTAATCTACCTACCCCACACCACAGCATGTGATTTATGGAAACTTGGAATCTACAGTTGTCCTTTACCAGCAACTACCACCACAACTAAAGGAACCACCAGGATTTTGTAGAAATAGCTCCACAAGAGAGCTGGGGGAAAAAGGCCATTAAAAAAAAAAAAAAAAAAAAAAAAAGGAAAAGAGGTTTTCAGGTTTATCTGTCTTTCAGGAAGCAGGAGAGTTAGTCTGTAAAGGCTCGCCGAGGCCAAGGAGAGGAATGAGCTAGGCATGACTTTCTGAGCTCTACCAGGAGAGGTCTCTGCAGGACTCACTACTGCAGGAGGTGCCGTGCAGACCCCTTTTGTGTGGTCCCAGCCTTCCCCTCGGTGCTATGCCAGAGGGAAAAAGCACAGCACACCCATGATGTATGTTCCAAATCAACTCCATCTCTAGCTTGTAGGCAGCTCAGTTTCATCACATGCTACCATTTATACAAATTAGAGGCAGGTGAAGAAATCCTTCTGTGTTTAGAAACAGACTAATCAAGTTGTTAAAGCAGGCTGGCAGAGTAGGTTTGCTTCATTCCTAATAAATAACAATCATGGGCCCCAAGAAACAGCTGAGTGAAACAAAAAGAAGCACATCTTCCTGGGGTTCTCACTTGTAGTATTTCCTAATTATGCAGGTCACTTACACCTGTGCTTTAACCTCTTACTTATACACATGCTTAAATATTTTATTGAGCAGAGCTGGACGTTGCCCAGCCTGTGTAAGGAGGATTCCTTGATTGCCTTATTTTCCGAGTCCTGGGGAATCTGCTCCCACTAGTTGCCTGCTCGTGGGAAGGCTCTGCATGCACACAGCACTCCCACAGGTCAGAAGGGATTTTGCAGGGGTCAAGAAAACCTGTATCTTGTGAGTGGAGCTCCAGAGTGTATACTCTATAAAGCTGCAAACTCCGTATGATATAGAATATCTGTCCTTCAAAGTATGCAACAAATCTATTTGTGTTTAATTTTCCATAATATTTTGCAATCAGTGATGGGGCTGAATTTTGCATATAGATGCAGGTAATTTTGTAGCCAGTGTCATTTTACAAAATTTGTCTAAGGAAAAGATATTTTCAAATGAAGCTCATTTTTCTCCTTTTACACCATGAAATTGTGTAACTCTCTCTGCAGAGGCTTGGGAGAAGAGATGAGGAAATCAAAGAGCTGTTTAGTTCTCTTCAGTCTCAAGCTCCCTATTGACTAGGAGAATTGATGAGAAGAAAAACCCAATGAGAAGTTTACAAGCATAATAGAAAATATTTTAGCAGCACTAAGCGGCATGTTTTCCATTTACTACTCAGTGTTTTGAAAGAAATTGATGGCAACAGCGAACGAGCAACTTTGATCAGGATACTTATGTTGGTGTTGGAGTATGGATTTTAGTGGCTATCTATAGACACTGAGGCTTGGAAGTTGTGATTTGCAAATAGATTTAAACATATTCTTTGTGCCTTGAGTCCATTATGATATTTCATTGTAAAAAGATGACTCAGTGTTAGGAAAACAATAATCCTAAAAAATTTTCTTTCTTTTCCAGTAGAGTCTCACCCCCTCTTAAGCACTGCAAGGTGTTAGCAATTTTCACTCTGTCCCAGCTCACACTCTACTCAGTGTGTGAGGCCTCCTGTTGATGTTATGTCAAGGCCTTTGGACCAACACAAAGGCCATTGAATCTTACAAGTTAGTACACACATCTGCCTTCAAATTAATTGACTCACTTGTAGTCTTCAGAACAGCTGGGACAGTTATGGTTTGTTGCACGAAATGCTGTATTTTTTTGATGAAAGCACATTTTTATTCAGGGTTTCACTTCTTCAAATGGAACAATTTGGAAGAAGAATTCTTGTGTAGGTTATGAGTCCTGTTTTTAAAGCAAGTGCTGTAATATTCTACAAAAGCAGTCTGAAACACCAAGGTTTACTGTATGGAGTTTGCAGTGACTATTGTAATGTTCTGTGTGACTGCTTTTATGTAAGCATTTTCAGTCTATCAAGCTCAACGTTAGTTTAAATACTGGAGTGGTGAATCCTGTAGTACCTATTCAGATCCAGTGGGACCTGAATGGTGGGCAGACTGGGCAGAGCTTCACTGACTTGGAGGAAATTCCTTCTACTCACACCAAATCTGACCATGGTCCATAGTGGTAACAGCAAATCTCTTTATACGAGCTAATCTATAGTCTATATGTAACCTGTATGTGATAGACCACACTTATTCTATGGCAAGCCCACTATTTCAACCTGGTGGTGGAAAGGCTGGAAGAGAGGGGTAGAGGAACTCTTTCCTTTCCCTCGCTTAACATGGGAAGAAGTACCAGACAACCACTAAGATGCTTCCACACTTCTGCATTTCTGTGGCCTGTCCTCCAAATTCTTCCTACCCCTGGACACACACAGCTTTGTGGACAACATCCCAGCACCAGCAGTGCTGCCCTCAACCTTTGTGTCCCTTGCTATGACAGCAGAGTTCTTTATCACACTCTGTCCTCTCCTCGGTAAATCCTCTGGGCAAGCATCAGTGCAAGGGAAAGATTTTCCTTCTGGTTGTGTTGTTTGGACAACCCGAAGTCAAGGGTTCCTTGGCTTGGCTGGGCTTTTTTGTCCATGCTCTGTATTTTTTGTTCATAACAATTCTACTGACCGCTGAAAAAGCTGTCCTCTAGGACTGTAGTCAACTGCAGGGACAAATGGGACCGAACAACAGGGAAATGATGACATAAGGAAAACCTGTGATGTTCGAGTTGAAGTGTGTATTGAGAAGAATTCCTCAGGACTACATTTCCCCTGGTGCAGGTAATCTTCTATTAGTATTAATGATGCTTAGGAAGATGTGCTTCCTAGGAAGAAACACATACTTTTATGTCCAGATGCAAGACCAGTAACCGTATGAGGAAATCTTCATGCTCTGCAGTTTAACAGTAGATCCCAGGCTTCCCCTAGACAGACCAAGTTCTGCCTCTTGGTAGGAAAGACACCTTTCATCTATACAGTTAAGACATGCCTGAGATATGGGAATCCAACACGGCAGTCTTGCTGAAATGAAAGTGTCATGGGTTATACCAGTACATTTTTAATAAAATTCTCTTACCTTGATCAATCTATGCCCTTCAATTTAAAGCTGAGATTAATTCTCCAAGACACATTATGGGACTGTATTAATACTTGAAATCGTCTTATAAATGCTTGCTTTCATATTTGGCATAACTATTGTACCACTATAGAAACTACTTCTATGGACCTTTAGATTAAAAATATGTTGGATTATCATGATTGACACATTCAAAATGACTCATTCTTGCCAAACACAGCATAACAACTTTTTAACATTCCCTTTTCTTTACAACTGCCTCCACTTTCATTATATGAAATATGGCTGTATTATATACCACCTCTCATTGCCTAACATGCTTTTTTCAGAGTTCAAGAAGATTTACATTTGCAGCTAAATGTTTCAGTGATTGCTCTGTTGGATTTCATTATACCAGTGTAGTTAATCAAAGCAAGTCTGGCCTTGCAACCATGATTCATTGTATGGTTTTTTGAACTTAGTCATTTATACTGAATGAATATACACATTATCACCAGAGTACCAGATTTTCTTTAACAGGCTGCATGACACTGTACTGTAATGCCTTAGTAAACTGCTTATGCCATGTGCACATTGCAGCTGCTTTTTTAATTTTCTTTTTTTTTTTCTTTTTAAGGAATTTATTGAAAGCCATTCTTTTTACCAGGGGGAATGAGGGACTCACTGAGAGTGTAGTCAGTGCAAGGGGGATGGTATTCTCTTGTGGTCCTAATGACTACTATTTCACTATACACAGGAATATTTTCAGATCTGCATACTTTGTCTATGCAGCTGGGTGGTCTGCACAATAGTCATTAAAGAGAAATCCCCAAATAAGCATAACGTGCAAGTTTGGCTGAGGTTTATTCAACAACAGGCTTTATAGTGGAATTCAGTTACAGGCAAGAGAATCACTGGCTTTGGTGTGGCTGAGAAAAGATTTTGTGCTTTCTGTTTCTTTCTCCTGGACAATGTAAATAAGTACAGTTTTGCCACCACTATTGAGGTGGCAAATTCTTTTACGCTCCAAGAACCCCTGGAGGTAAAGATCTAAGGTAATAGCCTGTGTTAGCTAATACTTCCTAACTATTTTGCAGAGTCTTATGCAGGCTAGGATCTGTCTTTAACATGCTGGCAGAGTTGAGTTAAAGCCTCAGCAACCTCTTTTAAATGCTATAAATTAAACACACAGAGGTATTTAGCTGCCTTGAGGTGCAGACGGGGTTTTTAGTAAGATTTTCCTAAATGCCTAAAGAGGTCAGGTACTTAATCCCCACCAAAATCGAATGACAGTACTTCCAACACCTCTGTAAATCAAGATGCTTGTACTCCTGTCTACAATGGATTTTTTGAAATGTGTTAATACTAGTACTTGCTATTATTCTCCTTCTGGACTGAACATATGTGACAGTCATATGCTTTTAGTATAATGTGGAGGAAACTAGGACTAGCAAAACCAGTTTTGACGTGTCTCTAGATAAAACTCAGGCAACAGCTGACTGTGGTATCTCTGTCTTCCTAATCTCTGTTTATGCACAGCTGGCACATTACGGCATACTCTGTGGGGTTCACTATTTCCATCAGAGACAAAACACGCAACAACAAACACTGTTACATGTGACTGAGTGAGAAGCCAGTCCACCTAAAGAGAAGACAACAACTGGGACTGCCCATTTTAGATCAGTTACTTGAAAAAAGTACATGCGGCAGGCAGGGAGAAATTTCTACTCTTGTACAGGTTTCAGTGTGTTATTGTTCTATGAAAACAGATGCCAGTTTCTAAGCTGGACTACAGTAATTTTGTACCTAATAGGTTAAGTGGTTATAAATTGATTGGATCCAGTTATGGGAGATTTCCTTTGTTAGAAGGATCCTCCACTTATTTAAGACCCCCACAACAGCTTTTCTGACCCAGCACCTTTCAGCCTTTGTCATAGAAAAAGTATATTACAAAGTGAGAAGTGATTTCCACCTTCTCAAGCAACCCTGAGGACAATGGTTAGCCAGCACAGTGTGGAACAAAATCAATTTTGAGGACAGCTATTGGATATCTGTTGCTACTGTCATCGGCCTAGTTTGTTACTACCTAGGAACTATTTTCTAATCTTAACAAAAGGTACCCAAGAACATCAAACAATTACAAAAAGGGGAGACAGACAAAGAGTATGCAAATATTTGCCACTGGGATTTTCTTTGTGTCCTCAGTGTCACTTATCTGCCCTACCAACAGCATATTGTTAATTCATTCCCCTGTTTAAAAATGGGATTGTATTTTGTGTTGGCTACGTGATAATCACAATCCCCTTTTGTGTTTGCTTTCTACAGACATTTGAATGATTGCCTTTTACTGGCACAAATGGTCACAGAACACATGCTCCCCTATCACATGCAGGGGTATTCACTGAAACTAAATGTCATATTCGCATGTGTAAATATTTCTTCCAGAAGTATACGCTTGTTGTTCCAGTGCATGAGTAGAAAGAATACCTTGTGACTTATCTGGCTCATCATAACTAACCAGCCCAACCGAATTGTCAAATATTTGCAGATAATGGTTTTGGATTAACCTATATAGTTACTTTTTTTTTAAAGTAATTTCAAATAACAAATGAATCTGGAAAACTATGATCTGTTTGCAGATATTCTGTTTGCAAAAAGAAGGCAACATGTGTCTGATTAAATATTCATTGCAAATTATTCACCAGTTTCAAACTGTAGTAAGTGTTAAGATAAAAGATTTGTAAACTCATCAAGCATTCAACAAAATTCACCAAGACTGCTACATCTTCTTTTTTTTTGGTCATGGCATTTCTACCTATGAAAATATATTCATGAATTTGAAGGATTCTACACACTTTATGTTTACTTTCTGAATGAACAATTATTCAGCACTTAAAGCAAATCTATATTACCAATAGATCTGTGTTCTTCTGTTTTATTGCTTCACTTCAAAGACATATTAGCGTTGCACATAGCTTAATAGTTCCCAGAACACATAGCTTAATTTCTTCCCAATACACATCATTCCAATAGCAACAGAGAACTATCCAGCTCTTCTGATATTCAGTAAAAAAAATGCAAATAGGAGGAAATAGTATATAAGTATTAATTTAGCTTAAAAATCCTTTTAATTTTTTAGGATTAATTTGCTCTTTTATTTGACAGAAGACAATTCCAAGGCACATATAGAAGTTTTGTTAATTCTACTAAGTGCTGATTTGATGGTATGTACTGTGCTCACATAGGGTATTTGGCTATTTGCTTTAGGCAAAACTTTACCCAAGTTTCTATGATTTAAATATGTAAAGATAGCTGGGAACTTTCCTACAGAATCTAATAGTGTAAGGACTCAGCTACACAGATAATCCCTACTGCAAGAAACTTGGGTGCATTGTAATAAGTAGAACACCTATTTTTTGTGATTTTTTTATATCTGAATAGTGGAATATACAATTGTTGACATTTCAGATGTAAACCAGCACTCAGTTAGATTGTTTTCTGCAAGAGAAGTTTCACCACAAAAAGTCTGGCTAAATAATTTCCTGAGCTTTTTACAGGAAGTGATTGTAGTTTTTGATAGGCTAGAAAAGAGTCTATGGGGGGTTAGATAGCTTTCTTAGATGGATTTCTTTAGAGAAGTCGTCCAGCAGATCATTTTAAAGATTACTTCTTTAATAAGAAATCCTGCACATGGTGAAACACTGATAGCAAATACAGCATGGATTCAACAGAATAATATCACCCTTTTTTGTAAAACATGTAAAGAAGTGTACTGTTTGTCCTCCACCATAGTGAATAGTAAACAAAATGTGCTACAGAATATGGGAATATATTTTTAAAACAATCCATTGTGAATACACAGAATTTTTCAGACATTCCAGCCTGCCCCACCTTCAGAAATGTGGCTGCTGAAATCTACACATTAAGAAGAGGCAGGAAAAAAACCTCTACCTAATTTTTGGGGAAGACACTGACAGTGTGTACACAAACCCTAAAGCAACAGTAACTAACTTACCAGATGGGGATACTAGAAGCCTTATAAGGCTTGATCTACTGTGCTGGGTGTTTTGTTATTGCCTTCACTTGTGTCTGTCAAAGATGTTCTAACATTTTACTGACAATGACAATAGTATCCTGGCATCCAGGATGAGTCCAGCAATGTTTGCATTTACTAGGACAGATGCAGGCCACATTCTTAGATATATCCAGGATCTCTAACTGGTGAAAAGACATCTTTCCTAGCCATCATAATTAAGTGCCAGTGCCACCTGTAGTGCTTCCAGGCACTTGAGTGCAGAGTGGATTGGTCTCTTACTCACCCACGCATTCAGATGTATTTATTTTATTACTGTCATCTATAAAAACCAAGTGCTTACCAAGTGCATGTGGAGACCTTAGGTAGGATGAGTCACCTTTACTCTGTTCCACTGTTCAGTGATTCTGCTGTTTGACTCATGATAAGAAAAATAAGCCCCAATTATCAAAATGAGGCAATTGAAAATATGCATCTAATGATACAGAAATGGGTCTTGCTAATTTTGGATTCAAGGCACATATACATATATGAATGATCACCTCAGATACTTATTTTCACTAAGGCTGACTGGTAGTAACTTAAGAAAATGTTGTTTTAAGATAAAAATAAAAAGCTGAATGGCACACTCAGGAACACCTGTGTTCTCTGGCTCACCACATAAAGCAGCAAGCATCTTGGAATACACCTCAGGGTATTAAAAATAACTCATCCTCCCATCAATTGCGTTTCAGTGTACTATGAAAGACTTGCTGCTAAGACTACGTCAGGACCAAAGTAAACAGCAAAATACCTTTAAAATGATTAGAGGTTTTAAAAATGAAGTTTTAAAAATGAACCTAACCCAAGGAGAGATAAACCACATTCATGCTATAGGCTGCATGATGTGGTAAGTCTCTTGATCACTACCTGCATGAACAGAGTTGTTGAGTTCCCTGCCATTTTAAAAGCCACATTGTGGAAGTCTGGTTAATGCAGAGGGTGGAACTGCAAACCAGCCTGTGCAAGGGAAGGGTAAGAAGAGATGGACTGCTTTCTCTGCATTTTGGAGAAAAGAGGAATTTCTAGAGCCGCAGGGCTTTGCTTGGAGGCAGTACAGTTTGAGGGTATTACCAGACAAAGACCTAAAATCAGCCACTTCATTGAGCTTGAGTGAATCAGTATGAACAACTGAGAAGATAGAGTGGGAGCAGGAGAATTTAATGCAAGGCCAGCAGGTGGGTGCCTTCTTGGGGTGTGTCGTGGTTTAGTCCCAGCCAGCAACTCAGTACCACGCAGCCGCTCGCTCACTCCCCCTACCCTGATGGGATGGGGGAGAGAATCGGAGGAGTAAGAGTGAGAAACACTCCTGGGTTGAGATAAGAACAGTTTAATAATTGAAATAAAATAAAGTAAAATAATAATAATAACAATATAATAATAATAGTAATAATAATATACAAAGCAAGTGATGCACAATGCAATTGCTCACCACCCGACGACCGATACCCAGACAGTTCCCGAGCAGCGGTCGCTGCTCCCCGGCCAACCCCCCCCAGTTTCTATACTGAGCATGACGTCATATGGTATGGAATAGCCCCTTGGTCAGTTTGGATCAACTCTTCTGGCTGTGCCCCCTCCCAGTTTCTTGTGCGCCTGGCAGAGCATGGGAAGCTGAAAAAGTCCTTGACTAGCATAAGCAGTACTCAGCAACAACTAAAAAACATCAGCATGTTATCAACATTCTTCTCCTACTAAATCCAAAACACAGCACTATGCCTGCTGCTAGGAAGAAAATTAACTCTATCCCAGCCGAAACCAGGACAGGGTGGCCTCACAGACTACATGCCCCACATCAGAAAAGCTTTTGTGTACATTTTATGTGAGTCAACGGAAAAATTCATCTGCTTTAATAATCAGCACCTCTTTAAACCCTCTCTTGAAATGGGTCAAGGGATACAGGGAATAAAGGACACCAGACAGAGAATAAATGGAGAAGCCAGAGAAGAAATTATTCAATGTGATTATATGCTTTGGTTATTTTACCAAAACAAACATACAAAACCAAAACATCCTAGAAATACCTTACATTTAATTCTTTATGGGTTAGCTTTGCTTGTTTCTTATAGAAATAGTCTGTGCTGCATTATTATTACTACTAGTTTATTATTACTATTTTATTTTTCCAGGAACAGCACATTTATTTTGTCTGACCCAGGGGAGAGTATGCTTAGAGGTAAGCTATTCTGGCAATGTTTAGCCCTTTCTGCTATATTCTTCTGCTCTGCTGATATTAACATAAGTATGTAAGCTGCAAAAGGATTTTAGTAGTATGCAAGTAAAGTTTTCTTGGTTCACAATAGAGATTTCTACAGTCACAACTAATCCAGCCCTCAGACTATCATAACAGGAAGTCAGCCCTTATAAGTAGAAAATTTAGAACAAAAAGCCCCCCTGCCCTAAATTTCTTAGTCTTAATAAAACACAAAAGGAAAAAATGATACCACCACCCTCCTCCATCCTACACACCTTATCACAGACATCATCAAGCTGGTTTTACTTTCTATTTACTTATTTTTCTCCAAATCTCTTGGGACCTATGCATCATTATCTTCAATGAACATCTTCAGTAAACAGGACATTTAAGTGTATTTGTGTTGTTCTGGCTTGTTGCAGTTGTTTACGTGATTGGATCACATGCTGCTTTGATCGTTTAAAAGAGAAAAGGTTCTTACAGCAAAATATGCTGGAATGCTTTGCAAAAGCAAACTAAGGAGAGAGCCATGTTTATTGTGTTTGTTTTCTCCCTGATGTATCAGTTTTAAAACATCTTGGAGATTGCAGAATCCACACACACACACCTTCCAATCATCTTGACTTTGAAGGTTCAAGGTTAATCACTCTCATTGCCACTCTCATTGCATAAAGAATTAATTTATCTGTATGATGAAGAATCTTCTGAGGTTAATTTGAAAGGATACTTGAAGTAGGGCCTGCTATGGAGTACTTCAAGTTACACCAGACATGATCTTGCACCATTAATCAGTTGGTTTGCTGCTAGTCTAGGATAAGGCAATTGTATTACTGATATCTACAGACAAGACTTGTGCTTTCTGCTTTCTTAGCAGTTTTATAACTTTGGACTGATCTTCGGGTTTGAGTGCGTATATATTGTTAATTTGATGGAATTTGCAATAATCACAGTAACTTCAAAATTCTCCCTTAGCGGTAGAAAGATATAACGTGACTTTTTAACCATAAATCCATGCATACTTTAGGTAAAACAGCAGATTAGGATACTGAAGACTGGTTGTTCTATACCATGCAGGGATTTCTTTATGTCTTGATATATGGGAATGGAAATTTGATTAGGACTGATTCAGACTGCCCACTGTAAAAAAGCATGCCAGTAGCAGAGCAAAGAGAGCATGGTCATCTTCGGTCTACCATTCCCTCCTCATTACAACTACTAGACACAGATATTATCTAGCTGTTCATGCTGTGTATTTTGTGTTCAAAAAACAGGTAGATGTGGTACTTTCGGACATGGTTTAGTAGGCATGGTGGTGTTGGGTTGATGGTTGGACTGATGATCTTAGAGGTCCTTTCCAAACTTAATGATTGATAGTTTTTACTTTCATTAAAAAAATAATCCAGCCACCAAGCCAGAAAACATGAAATTATTACTCTACCCTTAATTGGTTCAGCGGTGGACTTGGTAGTGTTAGGTTAATGGTTGGACTGGATGATCTTAAAGGTCTTTTCCAACCTAAACGATTCTATGATTCTATGATTCTATTTTATAACCTTACACTGAATGAAGTCATATCCCATAAAATTCCAACACGTTAGTACATGACATGATACTACATTTCCAACTTGAGTTTTCTAATGAAAATTATATTGCTTTTATTTTAGAAAATTGCTCCACAATGCAGAAATGAAGTTTTAGGGTCAAATTTTACAAAACAGAGGTTGAAGAACCACAAGAGCAATGCACACTCTATCTCCTGTATGCACATGGGCATACAGCCACCCAATTGGTGCTTGCAGCTTCAGTAACACAGACAGGCGCTTTCAACCAGATGTCTATTCTTACATATGCTGACTCGGAGCCCCTGCTATGAAATTCTGAATGCTCAAGCGTTGTTGATTGTACTCTGTGTATGTGGATATACAACTAATATTAATAATGAATCGCTTGAGCTTTCTCTTGGGCTGATTTTCTAGATTGTTTTGTGTGAGCTCCATATCTAAGTGCTGTGAATCTCAATAATGCCAACAAATCCAGATGGTAG
Organism: Pelecanus crispus; assembly: GCF_030463565.1. NCBI lineage: Eukaryota > Metazoa > Chordata > Aves > Pelecaniformes > Pelecanidae > Pelecanus > Pelecanus crispus. The sequence continues at coordinate 42,677,993 of NC_134676.1, forward strand.
CTTTTTACACTAATTTTGCTCAGCTATAAGTAACTGCTCAAGACACAGAGCCGGAAAGTGAATACTAGTGGAATTAGGCCCTGTATATTAAGCCTTTTTTCTCAGGGAGTTTTACAGCATTAATTAATTCTCATCATCCTGCTGTAGCTAAAAATTTTATTATCCCCATTTTATAGATGGATAAAATTAGTCACATAAAGGTTAAGTGATTTGTGCAAGGTCATGTAGTAACTCTGTAGCAGGGCTGAGAACAGAATTAGAAGTCATAACCTCTGTTACCTTGGGCTAATGATGAGTCCACATGCCACGTGTTATCCTTTCATAAATGACACATCCTCAGACAAGGGCTGACTATAAATTAAGTATTTAAGAGATTCTTTATATATGTCTTCATACTGTATGTATCATAAAAAGGTTCAGGTACACCTGATGAAACACTGGATTCTGCTCTAGTTTTGAGAATTAGCCTTGCCCTCTTTAAGTCTAAACTTTTCATTTGGTGACATGCATAGCTGGCCAAATTGCATGTCCAAAGTGAACTCTATACCAAACACTCAGTGTATCCCAGTGCTTGTTGAAAAAGTCCATGTACAAGAGCCTAAGGAAGAACAAATCAAGCGGATTAGAAGAGTGAAAACAATTTCCCTGGGAGCGTCTGAATTAAGTTCTTCCCTACATCCTTGAGTGACGATGAATGTCCCGTGTACGCTGAAAAACAGCAGTTCTTGCAGGGTCCACAACAAGAAGCTTTTCCAAATCTCTGAAAGACTGCAAGTATTCAAGGAAATCTTCCATTGCTGCAACACATTATTTCCTGTAGTTACCAGCACTGCTGGAGCAAACACAACTCTCTGTGGCTGTCTCACCTATATAATTCAGCAGAATTTGTATATCTTTGGGATATAGGTTACACTTCTTGTTGCTTCTGCTTGTCACAGAATAAAAAATCGGTCTATGTTAAATGACATGGCCCTGACTGGGCTTGTGGTTGTGGGGTGGGGAAACCATGACATTCAAGACATTCATTTATGAAGAAGAGAAATTATGTTTGTCAGGTTCAGATAAAGCTTATTGTTTCAACCTTGAAAGAACAGACAAGATACAGATCCCTAATAACTTGGCAATTTAAAGTAAAAAAAAATGTGAAGGCAGTAAAAACAGGACAAAAAATTTCCCTGCTTTAAAATTATTTAAATTCTATTTAAATGTATTTAAAATTAATCATATATAGAACTGGCCGAACTACTAATTGGAAATAAAGTGCCAGATAGTACTATTGAGTGAGTTATTAGTCAGAAATCAGTGACATGTGTTTTCCTAGTTTGCACTCTGGTGCTACCCAAAAAAGTCATTGAGATAAGGACTGAGTGATCATTTTTCTTTTTTTCTGACGTGTATTGTACTAGGCACAATGAAAACAAAAAAGAAAAGCAGCCCCTGCCCAAAAGACCTTACAGTCAAAAATACTGTTAAAGAGAAAATAAATGGGCAAAGTGGTATCTCATTAGTTCCATTTCCTTCACTTTTAAAAATTCATTTATTGTCATTTTTATTACAGTAACAGGGAATGAGGTTAGTTGAAAATGGCTGAAGGAGGTGAAGAAACAGGAGAAAATTAATTAGGAAGGAAAGAGGACACCAGAGTGGCAGGAAGACTGAAAGGCAAAGACAGAATAGGAGAGAAAGGATGGAGCTTAGCTCGGCAGGCAGGGAGTCAGCTGGAGCTGGGGAAGTATTTGAAAGTAGGTGTGTGGAAGGGGCTTTCCTCTAAAATTTTAAAAGGGCAGGGACTCATAGAGGGTTTCATCTTTCTTCCTTCTGAGCTACTTTGTCCTAGTGACCAACACCACTAAATTTGTAACACCAATTTGTGATGCAGGAGAGAATGGCAGAAGATCCAGATTAGTTTTTGTACTGATGTTTTTGTTCTGCTGGCTACAAACTACCTTGACCTTTCCAGCATATACACCTGCCCCCAAATCGCCTGCTTCCATTATTTTTAATGATTGCAGAGATACTCTTGTTGAGGTGATTTTATTTTGTTAAGCGGATTTGGTCAAAAATGGTGGGGGGAGGATTGAGGATGCTGGTGGGAAGGGAGGTGTGCATTTAATATATTGATGTGAGGCCTGTAAGATCTGAGATAAAGCACTACCATTACCTTCTTATACCTTTGCATTACTAGCCATTACTGAATGACACGGTGCAGAAAGGCTGTTAGAGAAGCCTAATGCCTATACAGCTGGTGTAATGAAGAAATGGGAGGTTTAGGTACACAAAACCACAGCTCCAACAGAAGGAGCTGAAAAGATATAGATAAGATTAGTGACATATGTAAAGGCACAGATAATGTGTGACAGAGTCTGCCCAGCTGAATAGGCTGAAGCCAGCAGTAATAGGAAGCCCATGTTCTCCCTAATCCTCCCAGATAAGCTGTTCCATCCAGAATTATCAGCCAACAATCTTCAGGGTATCAGGCTGAAAATGAAGTTTCAGACTACTTTGATTCCTCATCCATAAATGAGAAAGTGCCTGAAGGATCTTTATTTATTCTCACTCCCTCCGAAACACTCTTCAAAAAGTGCCAATATACTAGCAACAGATGCATAAAGCCTCGCTTACTTTGATTGACAGAACATGATATAAAGCAACTCTCACTTGACATTTCAGTTTCATAAGGCTCCAAGCAAGTGTATGTGTGTGTGGAACTTTAAAACTTCACAAGGAAATAAAAGGGGATATATGCAAACTTTAAGAGAATGTTTTCTGAATAGAGTATAACTCTTCCCTTGTTTCAAGATCTTATATGACAAGTTGTACAGGTGATGAATAATTTCAGTATATCTTTTCAGCCCTGTGTTTACTAAATGCCTGCAATATTTGTACTGTTGGCTTTTGTAGAGTTATAAAATAATTGATACGTAAGTCCCCAGGAAATGTGTTTAATTTGAAGAGAAAAAGTACTTTAGAACAAACTTTCAAAATACGAATGAGCATGAAAAGGAATACGGGTTCATATCTTCTTTCAAATAAATTAAAATTATCAAAAAGGTGCAGGAAGAATTGTTATTGGGTTTTGTATTTATCTTCTTGACTACTTTATGCAGGGATGAAGGGAGGAGAATACTGGAACCTACCTGTAGTGTGCCTGTTTTCTTGATGTAACTACTGTAGTCTAAATCCCCTGAGGAAGTCAGGCTGGGCAACAGTTACGAGGAGTATTTGCACTACATCCTCATTAACTTTTATGCTTTAATAACTTTTTTTATTCTTACATATTAATTGCCTTGAGCTTCCATTAATACTGTATTCTATATATGTGAACACTCAGAACACTGACGATGCTTGGGAATTAAACAATTTGTATCAGGAGAGAAAGGAAACTGCTTGATAGAATCTATAACCCTCAACCCTCTATGATGGGATGCACCTGCTCTTCATGAGGAATGCTTTTCACCTCTGAAGGAAAAGAAAAAACTCTGTGTGTGAGTTTCATTGGGGGAAAGAACAGAAACATGATCAAAGGGAACTGGCAGATTTCTTACTTTTTCTTTACAATGGACAACCAAGACAATTAATTAAAATACGACTAGTCAAAAAACATTAGAAAAGGGAAATTGTTCCTGAATATTAACATGAAACTTTTCAAAGAAAGGGGGAAGAAATACATATGAAGCATTCCAATTTTTCTTTCCTCTTGTTCCACTTCCCCTACATTAAGCTGTAAATTACCTGCCTCCAAACCTAAGGAAGTGCTGCTCACACCTGTTAATCATATATCCAAAAAAGCTGCTAATTTTCATAAAGCTACTAATATTTCAGAATACTAGTTATGTGACAAAATAATAAACAGTTAGTCTTTTGAGAAATGCTCTTCATATTTTGGAAGATTTTTTTAAGGCAATAGCTTTTCCAATGCTACAAGCAGGATTTTCTACTTCCTTTCATACGTGCCTGACCCTGTTTAATGAAACAAAGATAAACTGATTGAAATGTCATGTGCTGTATAGTCTTCCAGGGAAAAGAGTAACAGAAGGTCTTTTCTTTTTAAAACTAATTGTCAAAACATTTACTTTTTCAGAAAGTATATGTGAATTTTAAGAATAATAAGTATGTCCCTAACTGGTTCTCCCCAGTGTTTTGCATTTTCCATTTTTCTTTGTTTTACTGGCACAATTGTAAAGAATTTCTGTTTGCCATATCTGTTGGTTAATATATGCTGAAGAATGATAGCAGGTTGAATTACAAAAATACATACTAAAACCAACATGCACATCACTGAATGCAGGGACAGGACTAACAGCAATCTCCAAAGCAAAGAATCCTGAGGGAGAATCTGGGCATTGGGGAGTGAAGCTCAGCTAAAGCAGATTTGGAAAGTGAAAGAGGGAAAGGTTAAAAGACATGCAGGTTGAGAAATGGATACATTGTCTTTAGATGCAGACATAATGTGCCTTTGTCTCTTCTTCTTTCCTGTCCTTGACTACTGGATCATGCACAACTTTTCTGAATTCCTAAAACTGATAAACTAGAAAAGAGACCTGTGGCCAGATTTTCATCACAATATCTTGTAGAAAAACAGAAATGTAGTTTTGTTGCTGTGTTCTTAACTATAAGAGAGGAGGAAAACTATCCTGTTACTGGACTTCTGTTTGCCGGAAAACAGTCAGAAGCAAAACAAACTAATATTTACAGTGTTAAGCGCCACTGCTGAGCACCGCAGAACAGCAGGTGAGTAGCATCTTCGTTCATGTTTGGAGTCACGAGACAAAGTGGGTCCTCAAATGTAAGTCACACCAAGGCCAATGGGGATTGTTCTTACTCAAGTGACACTGGACTTGGATCTGTGTGTCTTTAGCTGTGGTATCAACCCGATTAGTAGACTTGAACAGATGCTGACCTTTTTAATTCACAGGTGGCAGCACTTGTGAGTGGACTAAAGACAAGTCTGTAGGTATTGCTTAATAGTTTTCCTCAGCTGCAAATGATCCTAGGTACATTGCAGCTACATGTTTGTCTATGGATATGGAAAAATGCCTTCAAGTAGTGTATTTATTTTTAAGTGAATAGTATTCCTCAGCCATGCTTTAGAATGAGCTTCAACCGCCTGAGAGCAAAGCTGAACACAGTTGGAAGATCTTTGGGTATCGTGAGTCCCTGCTTTGCCCATACATCAATGTGTTCAAGCATGTGAGAGAGGACATGAGAGAAAAAAAGAGTCTGAGGGGAAAACATGCTGAAAAGGATAAGTCCTGTTGACTTTAAACCACCATAGCAGGGACATTATTTTGAGGACAAACAGGACATGGGAAAGGATTAAGGAAATTGTTGGGTTTCTGACAACCTTAGGGCAAGGCTGTATCCTTCACCTGTGTGGGTAGGTTAGACAACGAGGTGAAAGCTGGTAAACCTCCATCTGTTTGTACTGCCAAAATTTAGGTAATGTAACTGATGTCTCCAGTGCCTTCTGCATAGTGCAAAATGCTTACTTTCTGGAAGTGCTGATGTGCTGGCACAACCTGTATTCCAAAGAGAAAAAAGGAAAAAGAGAAAAAAACCAAAAATGAGCTCCAGCAAAGAGCTAAAGGGTTAAAATCATTTGAATGCCACACAAAGTGCTCCCACAGTTTTAAAATGTTAATCAGTTTTGAAAGTGTAAGTCATCCCCTGCTGATAAAGAAAATGAACACAGGAACAGAGGAAAAATTGGAGTTTCTGAATTAAGAATCTGTGTGGCTTTTCATCAACACTTGGTAGGCAATCCAAATACTCAAGCCTGTCATCCAGCAGACTGGTGTACAACTCTGCATTTTATATTTTACTTGCATTTAGAGTCAGGATGCCTATCTGTATTTCTTCAGTAGCCATTTTTATTGTGCATGTACTGGGGACGACGAAGGAGAGCATTGAGACATTCAGAGGTCCCTCTGAAAGTGTCTGAACTCACTGATTGCTTTCATTGCCAATTACCACCATTCTAACATAGAGATTCTCAAGGGAACTATCACCTACTCTACATCCTTTGCTCTGGCTGATTTAACTAATGTGGAATAAGAGTGAAGGAAAATAGGAAGCTGTCAATGCTCTGTGGGTATTTGCAGAGAGACATTGTAGCTCCCCGTCCTGCCACAGGTGCTCCAGTGAAGAAGGAAAAGACGGCCCTTTAGGTTATATGTTCTCCAAGTGACATCAGCTTTACCTTTCAATACAGGTGCAAAGAGAGGCTTTGCCACTATTTTGTGAAGGATGGGTTTAATATTTTTTCTTTTCCCCCCAGGCTGACTTTGTCTTGGTATTGTTTGTTCCCAGGGCTTCATTTGATAAGGTACAGCACGACGACTGAGGATGCTTAATGCTGCAGGGACCAAGCTGATGACAACTCCATTCAGGGGGAAAGTCCTCATTGTAAGAAGAACATGGCATAGTTTTTTGTCTTGATCAGCTATTATAACAAAGGTGGGTGGAGGGATAAGAATCAGCAAAGATTCAGCATATTTTTCTTCTTTTACTGCAGTCAAGAAGATGCCTTAAACTCCTTACGCAAAGACTAATATACACAAAACAGACTTTTTCTCATTTTAAACTGGCATTTGCCTTCTGCTTGTTTATTTTAAATATGTTGCATTTTATAAATTCAGAACTTGTAAGCTCAGAGTGGGATGCTTCTCATGGCCCCAGGCAAGCATCTCTGATTTTAACATCCTATTATGCATGGATGAAAAGCTAAGCTAATAACTAATTTTCACCCTCACAATACAGGCATCTCTGACAAGATTAAAAGTGATTGTCTTTAAGGGATGTTTACTAACATTAGCCCAAAGTGGACAAACGGGCAAGTGAGGAAGCAAAGTATGATGCCGCATTAGAACTAGGCAGTTTTGGCAGTGCCTATAAGAACAAACACAACATTCAAAAGGGAGGAAAAGACACAGGCAGAGAACATCACATTAATGCCATATGAGATCTGCTGAGGAAAATACTATGAAGGAAATGCCTAAATGATTGAAAAATGAGCATTTACTTTCATGCTGTCTGTGAATATTGCACAACCTTTATCTTTTATGCCCAAACTGGATGTGTTGTGCATCTCCATAGTATATGTGAGAACATATATAACAAATATGTAGCAGAGAATAAGTGGTACCTCTTTTTCTTCTTCCAGGAACATGTTAATATGAGCTCAGATACAGAAGTTTACCTCTTTACAATGAAATAATGTAACTACCATTTTTCATCTTAATAAACATAATCCTTTAAGAAGCTATGAATAGAAACTGAAATGCTGCAGGAAATGGTATAGCTGGTCATGTAAACAGTTTCTTTGTCCAACTTCTTCACAGCTGCTTTGGGAGCACTGCCTTTTAGCTAAGATAAAATATATATGTATTTGTGGTCACTGAAGACATTATAGTACTTTCCAAGGAGACGTTTGTGAATGTCAGTGTCACGGCTAAATTGCAACTTGGGTATCGAGGTCTACCTAAACTTCCCGATGCGGTTTGCCTGATGCTGTTCTCTGCTTCCTTTTCTCTCCTGAATGGCCATGTAATGCAGCTCTGTGTGACCTACTAATTCTCACATTTTGTCTTGTGCTATATATGGCTGCATTTCAGTGCAGAAGTTAAAGATTAATAATATCCCTCCATGTTTTTCTGGTTTGGTTTTGGTTTTTTTCCCCTGAAGTGTTGTGCACCTTTAAGAGCCCACTGAGACAACGGGGCTGTAAAAATTCAACTTTCTCTTACTCATTATCATCACTGGCAATGTGAAGATGCTATTTACATAGAAAGCAGGGCTAAAAATTCTGAGTAAGAGGAAAGACACCAAGAAATTCCCCTGATAATTAGCGATGACTGCAGCTAAGATTTAACTGTAAGGTTGTCACACGAATTGATATGGGCATTACCAGCCACTATGCGAGTTGTGATGTATCTCTTAGTGGCAGAACAGATAACAAGATCAACTGCTCATTTCAACTGAAGAGACAAGAGTGGTCTTGCAAAAAAAAAAAAATAATTAAAAAATTTGGAAGACAGTGGATATTGTGTAACCAGGGCTGAGTCTACACTGCAGTACAAGATGTGGCTGCAATTTGTGTCAATGAGGTTAAGCTAGATTTAAATTAACTCTGATCTCAATGGCAGTGTAGCTGCAGCAACGTGAACCCCAACTGGTTAAAGGCATTAACCAGATTCATTTGCCCATGGTTTGCACATTGCACTGAACTCCAGAGAGCCACTGCAACACTTTGTTCCCCAAGCAAGTTTATTCAAAGCAAAACTGTGTGTTTCTGCAAATGCTGCTGTCACACCCGGAGTGTGACATTTTTTGCCTCTGTTCAGGTGGTACAAACCATCTGGAAAACTAATCTATGTGGCTTGCTGAGGATTCCCTGTTTGTTAAAGCACCTTTCCAGAGCATGGCCCACTATACCTGACCTTCAGATATGAGTGATCCCACAGAGTCTCAGGTAGTCAGCAATGACAGATCAGTTTTAGATGGCTCTAATTTATGCCAAAACAAATCTGGCTCCTGCCAGTCCCAAAATCACAGGAGTGCAAACACAGATTCAAGCCACATTTTTCCCACCTTTCCTTGCAGTTCAGGCAGACAAAGGGCTTATCCAGCAATTGTATAGCTGCAGGTTAACTTGGAGAAGTCTCTTCTTAAACCATTTAGAAATTGGATTTAAAACTAAAGGAGAATATTTTATAGTTAGAATGTTGTAGCTGAGAACAGAAATCTGAAAGTCTAGGAATAGCTAAGACTTGACAGCAACCTTAAATGTACCCTTTTTCCTTTGTTTATTTTTCCTATTACTGAAGGAAGAATCATTTCTCAGGGAACAAAATACACTTATTTATAACACAGTATGTAATCAGTTCAATCTATCCCCTACCCATAGCAACAACAAAACTTCTACTCAGAACACTGAACAGGAATACATTAAAAACATGACATGAGCCCTTCAGAGGTTTTCAATTATTAGTTTTCTTGCATTGCACAAAGGTACAAGCTGTCATTGTATAGTGGCTTTTTAAAATGCAGAGTATGAAATAGATGTGTTTCCTCCATATACAGCATTTAAGCACAACAATTGCAAAGTTTAAACTCTCCCTCTTTTTAATCTCCTTGCCTCTTTAATAACTCACAACTACTACTTAACCCAACAATCAGGGGAAAAAAAAAAAAGTTTCCATTGATGAAAAATGTAACAATGATAACAATGAAAGGCAGCAGAGTCCACAGGGCAGGATATGGATCTTTGGGATGCTCCATTTCTTTTTCAGGCTATGCCATTAACTCCCTGTGTTGCCACAAGGAGGTCATTCTGTTTGGCTACTGCTAGTTCCCTGCTATGCAAATAGCAACACCACCACTCGTCCATGTTTTAAAACCTTCTGAGGGAATAAACCTGGATTTAATTGTTAAAAACTTAGACTGATTTAAAAATTCAAGACTGAAATCTGTAACAGTACTTCTCCTGGAGGATAATTCATAATAATAAAAATTACTGCTAACAAGAATTTAAATGCAGATAATTATGTACAATTTATTTAGATCAGCACTTCCCCTTAAGTGTATAAAAGACTTATACCACATAAATTTATTTAAAGCTAACAGTAAAGCCAAATGAACTTATCATCTAAACTTGCTCCTGTTGTTGAAAGCTACATGTTTTTGAAATTCTGCTAGTGTGGTGATGGATTCTAAAAAGTGTCTGTTAGTATAGTATGTTTGTGATCTTCACCCCACACATTATTATTTATTAAGGTCTTTGGGCTAGGGAGAACAATACATAAATGAAAAAACCTATAGCCTTTAAAAGAGTCATATACCAGACTATCATACACAGAGTTGGAGATTCCTGCTATGTCTTTCATAGAATGACAGAATAGAATCATAGAATGCTTTGGGTTGGGAGGGACCTTTAGAGGTCATCTAGCCCAACCCCCCTGCAGTGAGCAGGGACAGCTTTAACTCGATCAGGTTGCTCAGAGCCCCACCCAACCTGACCTTGAATGTTGCCAGGGATGGGGCCTCCACTGCCTCTCTGGGCAACCTGTTCCAGTGCTTCACCACCCTCATTGTAAAAAATTTCTTCCTTATGTCTAGTTTAACTCTATTCTTCTTTAGTTTAAATCCATTACTCCTTGTCCTGTCACAACATGCCTTGCTAAAAAGATTGTCTCGATCCTTCCTATAGGCCCCCTTTAAGTACTGAAAGGCCACAATAAGGTCTCCTCGCAGCCTTCTCTTCTCCAGCCTGACAACCCCAACTCTCTCAGCCTGGCCTCATAGGAGAGGTGCTCCAGCCCTTGGATGATTTTTGTGGCCCTCTTCTGGACCCGCTCCAGCAGGTCCATGTCCTTCTTGTGCTGAGGGCCCCAGAGCTGGACACAGTACTCCAGCTGGGGTCTCACTGGAGCAGAGTAGAGGGGCAGAATCACCTCCCTCGACCTGCTGGCCATGCTTCTTTTGATGCAGCCCAGGATACGGTTGGCTTTCTGGGCTGCAAGCGCACATTGCCAGCTCATGTCCAGCTTTTCATCCACCAGTACCCCCAAGTCCTTCTCTGCAGGGCTGCTCTCAATCCCTTCATCCCCCAACCTGTAGTGATATCGGGGGTTGCCCCGTCCCAGGTGCAGGACCTTGCACTTGGCCTTGTTGAACCTCATGAGGTTCACACAGACTCACTTCTCCAGCTTGTCCAGGTCCTTTTGGATGACATCTCATCCTCCTGGTGTGTCAACCCCACCACTCAGCTTTGTGTCATCTGCAAACTTGCTGAGGGTGCACTAGATCCCACTGTCAATGTCACTGATGAAGATGCTAAACAACACTGGTCCCAGTACGGACCCCTGAGGGACTCAACTTGTCACCGGTCTCCATGTGGATATCAAGCTGTTGACCACGACCCGCTGGATGTGACATTCCAGCCAATTCCTTATCCACTGAACAGTCCACCCATCAAATCCATATCTCCCCAATTTAGAGAGAAGGATGCTGTGGAGGACTGTGTCGAACACTTTACAGAAGTCCAAACAGATGACATCCATTGCCTTTCCCTTGTCCACTCCTTCACAGAAAGCCACTAGTTTGGTCAGGCAGGACTCGCCCTTGGTGAATCCATGCTGGCTGTCTCAAATCACCTCCATGTGCTTGAGCATAGCTTCTAGGAGGATCTGTTCCATGATCTTCCCAGGCACAGATGTGAGGCTGACAGGTCAGTAGTTCCCAGGGTCCTCCTTTCTTCCCTTTTTAAAAATGGGCACAATATTCCCCTTCTTCCAGTCACCAGGGAACTTGGTCCAGCTTTAACTGGTAAAGATGTCCTTAACCACAGTGACTGGCAACAGTCTACTTCTCACTTCCATAGGAATTAGTACCTCCAGCATCAGAGTGTGAAACACCCCAGCTCATCATATGGCATTTATCACATAAACTTTTCTAAAGATTGCACAGAAAGGAATATCACTGTGTCAGAATTTATCTTGTACTTTTGTAGTCAGCCACTCCTGGGAATATGGTATAGGACATATACCCTGTTTAAAACTCATACATTGTATTTTACAAATGTTGGTTTGTAATTAGTACTTTCTACAATTAACCCAGCAAGCAGTTCAGTGTCAAAGAAGTTTAAAAAATTGTATGACAACAGTAGACTACTTAAGAGAATTAGTTCTTTCCAAAGCTGTCATAATGGCAAATAGCAAAAATCAGAACAGTTCAATATATTTTGTAAAATATTAGCAAATGTGCTTCAAAAAAACCCAGTAGAAATTGGTGTAAAAGCAGAAGTACTACACTGATATGCTTTCAGCCATATGTTATGTTGTTTTATTTTTCAGCACATCAACAGTTTTCTTTTGATATGATCAAAGAACTATACACATTCAGTCAAATAAGGTATAAAGAAATCTGTGCTTCTATTTTTCTTTAGTTTTCAGTCCTTTATTTTTGTCTGTTCTTTAAACAAGAAACCTTGAGAGTTCTCAAGGCTAAGATGTGTATCAATTAAAAGTGAACTATTTACTACAGGAAAGCTAAAAACTTCAGGACCTTTCAGATATGCATATCAATGGTAGAAACCTGATTGCACTCCAGGGATATACTCTCAGTTATCACAGAAACACTGAGACTTCGCGCTCTACTGATTAGTGCAGGAAAAATACATATACAGATAACTGGATTAAATGGAAGCAACTAATTTTGGCCTAGTGAACTGAGTCTGTAATGTAATTCCTGTACATATTCTAGGTTTTCATTAGTGGCTAGAGGTACACATTATTATATGGGCTTGCGCTCTTTTGCTATAGAGTGGGCTACAAAATAATGCATCAATGTGAAAGGAACTTCCATTTTTTAAAGGACTTGCAATAATGATGTAAAATCTCCTAGTGTCCACAAGTGCCAAAAGTAGAGTTTGATGCAATAAACATACAGCCACCAGGCATACTGTACCAACTTTTTCCTGATGCCATCAAATCTCATAAGATAGTTTGTACTAAGATGGGAAACTTTTTAGGGATGCTTACTGCTGATGGTATTCATTACAGCCAGTCTGTACTGGAACACCTCTACCTTCTGCTGAGGGAGAAGGAACAGCCTCATGGAGATAACTATCTCCCACATTTTGCATGCTAAGCACTGAAAAATCATAACTTGGGCAAAAAATTATCTACTTGTATTAAAAATAATGAGCATTTTTTTGGCTTTTGTTCAAACGCACAATTTAGGTTCTTTTCTGACGCCCTGTGAGCTTCTTCCTTAAGAGCTTGTGTGCAGACTTCTCTGTAACTAGAGAATCAAAGGTTAATCCATAAAAGAATTGTAGGCACTTTAGCAGAACCACAGCTCTGGATCCATTCCCAGTACATGGAGAGGGTCTGAGGAAGGAAGCATGAGTCCGAGATCCTGAGTTCACACCAACTCCCACTTGTCAGTGTACTCGGCACAGTTCAGCGCTCTTCCGAAGCACTACCAGAGCTGAATTTGTACTATGTTCCCTTATATTTCTAGTTCTGGCTTGGCAAGGTGGCTGTTTCTGTGCCTACAGTAGAGACATGTTTTGGCCATGATGACGTTCACAGCAGCCAGTATGACAAAGCTATCTAAAAAAAGGTAGTGGGAAATGCCCAGAATGTCCTAAATATTGCTTCTCTTGGCAATTTACAGCTCCAGTTACTTTAGAAACTTTCAAGTTTAGGTGGAGGGTGCATGTCAGCTTGTCTGCCATTACAGAGGTATCACTTGGTCCATCCAGGGAAAAACTATGAGCAGACAGAGAGTGTGTACACCATGGCCAGAGTGAGCTGGAGACCTGAGGCACCTCCTGCTTTAGCTGTGCAAGTGCTCAGCTTTGCAAGTGTGGACTTAGAGACTTAATGGGGGATACAAGGCATGGTTGTCTAAAATCAAGATCCACAAATGAGTCTTCACAGGGCACCAAACCTTTTAGTTGAATCTGGGGCCAACACTATTTTGTCGATTTGGCCCTAGCACCAGACTTTTTAAAGATGAAGCTGAGAGTTTCATGACAAACAAGACTCAGAGCTGAGAATATAACAAAAATAACACATACTGCAAGATTGGTGCTAAAACTGTAAGCACCAACAGCGTCATTCTGAAATCCTCCCTTCACCAAGGTCAGTGAGAGTTTTACCAAGGACCTGACAGTCTAAAGGACTTCATGCTATGTTTTTAGAGGCAGTATAAAACTATGTAAGTCTTGACCATATCTACTCATTTCAGTCTGTCTACTAGAGCCCTGGAAACTTCTGTCATACTATTTTTAAACTGGCAACACTGTTTAAATACAGGTTGCTGAACAGCTGAAGACCAAGCATACCTACATGTTTTTAAACATCTATGTCCAACCACTGAAACTGGCATTCCCTTTAAATGAAAAGAGAAAAAAAAAAAATTCAGAATTTTCTAAAAAAAATACAGTAAATGCACAGCAAAGACAGGCAAGAAATGGGATCTAATATATAGCTTCTAATAAGAACAGGGAAGTTAACACAAGGATCTTGGCCACGTTCCAGTTCTAATAATTGTGTTTTAGCTCTCTAAATTCCCTCTGTAATTTCATATAGGTAGAGAATTCTTCAATTCCTGTCCTAAGCTGTTGTGTAGATTTGCTATTCATTAATGAACAATGCCATTTTCTAGTCAGGCAAAGCTTAAGTCATACATAAACTATCTGGATTTTATCAAATTAACTATTAAGACAATGCCCTAACTCCAGTTTAGTCACATGTAACTTCTCAGTTAGTTTAACTGGTGAAAAGAATTACGGTTCTCCAAAGTTGTACTTCTTTTCTTCAGTTGAAATACCTAAGATTTTAATATTAGAATACACAGCAGTAGTATCTTTGAATGAGAGAGTATACATGCTATACTTCGAATAAAAGAAGGTACATTATTCAGATGACCACAAAAGGAAATGTGTAACGTATGCATAAAATGTATATCACTAATATTCAACAACATGCATATCTACCAAAGCAAAACCAGAACAGTTTTTCCTGAATTTTACTCTGTCATTTGAGTACATTTTTTCTGATGCTCAATCTTTACTGAGTGCATTATGGACTTCTCCAGGGAGCAGAAAATGTGTTTTTTAAGTAAATATTAAATGCTTTGATAAATCAAAACATTCAAATGAGATTACTATTGGAAGAAAATCTATTCTGTTTTTAACTGACATTCTATTGTTTAGGACAATAATAAAACTCTTTATCCCAAAAGACTGAAACAATTTTTTATTCATTGTTGCCATACTGCACGTCTTAAAAACTAAATTGTCATATCAAATGTAAATAACATATTCCCGTAAGCTAATCAGAAAGAAGTTGCCTACAGCATACTGAGTGATCAATATTGTAATATAGTAATTAAAAGAAGCAGCACCTTTCCAGTACAAACATTCCTATATCACAGATGTTCAGTGGTCTATACCTTTACCTATTCAACAGGAAACAAAGCAACCCGTAGTGCAAATGAATCACTCATCTTTCGAATATTGACCTGTGATAGTAAATTTCAGACCACTGCTTGGAATCGTGCTGGGTAAAACACCAGAGGATTGTTTTTACCTAAAAAAACACTTCCTGCTACTTATTACCTTACATTGTTTTAAATTACATCTTGGAATCTTACAGCTATGCAGAGATCTGTTTTCACGGAGATAAGCCCCCAAATACCTACTTTAAAGTAAAAACCTTATTGTGCACCTTTAAAATACAAATTACAAGCCTGACACTGCAAGGCAATATGCACTGTTCAGTAGTGCGTACTATCTGCAATAGGGTCCTTGTAATTAACTGAGACTGCTCCGTAAGTGGAAGATGCAATGTATATTTCTACATGCATTACTTATGTACTGTACTACAACTGCTAACACTGACATTAAAAGTAGTATCGAGCAGGAGCTGGATCTTCAAACATGTGAACTGCAGTAGCCTTATTGCAGTTGTCTGAGGCATGATGGTTTATAGCACTATAGGCTTTAGCCTTGCATTGAGAGAAATAAAATGACTAAATATGAGCTAAAAGAGTATGAGTCATATACCATAGCATCTGGAAAGTTTAGATTACTAAACAGAAATTAGTCAATGTTTAGATAAATAGAAGTACCTCTGAATATTAAGCAATGTCTTGCCTGAAACTGACTTCCATAGAAATCTAAGACCACCCCGACTTTCAGCTGGACCATAAACTCTTAAATCAGGAGATCTGATCTCAGCAAGCTTAAGAAAGATACCTAAATCATAAACCTAACAATCTGGTAAAAGTCCAGCAAGGCATTTAGGCAGGAGCTTAATTTTAATCTAGTGACTAGCTCCACTGAATTAATAGCACAACTCATGGGCTCGAAGTTAAGCAAATGCTTAAAGCATTTTATTGACTCAGTTATAACTATTAGATCAGAGCTTCTTGTGGCTGCTTCTCAGACACTGCCAGATTTGTAGTTAGTATGAGACTAGAACAAGTGTTGATGTCAAGGAAACCCCTGCAATTTTATAAAAGCCAAGGGGCACATGAATTGCATGTCTTTGCAGGGGTTCCTGGATTTACATGTACTAACCTTGGAGCCTCTTCCTGAAATATAATAAATAATTTACAGATTCCACAGCTCTGTACAAATATTAATTACAGCAAGTCTTATCACACTTCCTTAGCAAAACTGAAAATAAATTGTCCAAAGCCAGGCAGTGAGTGGTGGAGCTGGTAACACACCTCTAATACTCATTTATTTGCTCCCTACTTTGATTTGATATCTGATTCAAAGATCTAGACACTCTGTTTGACAAATCAGACTTTGGGCTGAGGTTATTGCATTTTAGCTAATCAGTCCTAGGTGGAGAAGCTGTAAAATTCTTTTTTACTCTTTTGGGGCTTTTAGTTTGGGGGGGGGAGGTGGGGGGAGGAGTAGGTGAAGCACTTCTCCTTCATTTAGAAAGACACTCAGTGTAAATTTATAGCTAAAGAATTCCCTAAAGTGAGAGGATGGGTTAGAGATGGTGTGTGAGTACAAACTACTCCCTCCTGGATCCAGAGACCATGCACATCTCATTTGGGGGGAGGAGTCTCTCTCCGTTCAAGTATGCCCCTAGTTCTTTGTCTACCAGAACTGCATGTCCATCCTTATCTCTGCCTGCTCGAGATGCTGTTACTCCTGCATCATCAGGAGTACCGACATTCTTCTCAGTACACAGGTTGTGAGCTCTAACACTTCATAAAATGAAAAAGCAGTCTAAACGTTAGAATCCAAAGCACTTCTTTATGAATTAATTAGCACCACAGTACTTGACCTCTTAACTAGATTGTGGTCTGTAATTTGAGGGTTATCATTAGCAGCCCCTATAAAACTGGTACAATAGATCTGTGAACACTGCCCTCTAATTCAGAGTAATAATATTCCTACAACTGCATTCATTGTTGTTCTTTAACTGTGGGGAAAAAGAAATATATCAATTCAGTTGAATGGCTCTAGTATTTATCTCTCTCTTGCTATCTTGTATTAAGAAATTACAGAGTGCTATTATTATTCATATTCATAATATCTGTTTGGTAAAGGCAATAGTAAAAGGTTGGTGTAGAAAACAGGTAACAGCACTTTTTAACAAAAATATCCATTTTAACAAAAATATCCATGAAATTTGGTAGGTAGAAAGCTTTTATAAACTCTGGTTTCTGCTAGGTTACTGTATTAGGAGTCTCAAGGCTTCCTCCAGTTAAGGTTAATTTATTGTTTGTATTAGTGCATATGCCTTAACAATGTAAAGAGCATTTCCCACAGATCGGTTAATAAGATGCAGCACAGAGAAAGGGCCAATGAATCTGTTTGTTACAGTCTACTTAGTGAAGCTATGACTACAATACTCCAGTGCTGAAGTCAGTGAAAAGACACCAGCACAACACAATCCAAGGAAAATGCAAGCTGATACAGCACAAAAGATTCTTTGTTTAAGAGCAGCAGAAATTTCCAGCAACTATCTGTACAAAAATGCACGATAGAAGAGAATGTCATTAAATAACAAAACAAACCCAAACTAAAAGAGAATCATTATAAACCAGGACAAGGACACTTTGTTTTTAAGTGCACACAATGAATTTTAAAGATCTTTCTTCAGAAGGGGCAATAAAGTATTATAGAGGAGTGACACATTTGATGGATGGGTGGGTTCTGAAAAACCACATTATCAATTACTTTTTCATGTTTGGCTCTGGTCCAGTAATTTTTATTTGAACAGGCCACATGCTAGCATGGTTTTGATTGCAGGAAGTGACTGACTTGTTAAAGGGGGTACTATTCATTTGCTATCTCCAGCTTTACTCTATCCCTCCTTTTTCTGATAGGGACTCTGCTATGGCAGATACCATTTCAATTCTTGGGAAAAAAAAAAAAAAGTAATAAAAAAAGGTTTGCTTAGTAAACTACTCCCTGTTTTGTTTTCAGCCAGCTCACATCAAGTTCTACCCAATATGTCTTGCAGGTTGTTCAGAAAACAAGCAATTTGATTGCCCCTCAAGTTTATTTCCCAATCAGTTGGACCCTGTGGGTTGTATCCCTTCTCTCTTTTATAGCAGTGTTCATCCAAAGCAGTGCCACTAAACCAGATGGAGTCACTTGAGCTACAAGCAATTAGGGAGTAAATCCCCATTCACTGTTTCCTTAAGTAAACTTTACAGAGGTTCGTGAGATTGCCTCATCAAAAGGATTAGTTATCAGGAACAAAATGCCACTGTTTACCTTTGAGACAGGTGTGGGTTAAAGGACTGGCTGATACCTGGAGTACCTGGAGCAAGGATCACTGTATGTATACCCAGTTACACAGACAGAAGTAGTCCTTCAAATAACAATCATTTCCTCTTTACTTTCTTTAACTGTGGCTTATGAAGGTCCATTCACCAGCACCCAGTGAAGAGAACTGCATTGTTTGCACTCAGTTTTTACAGAGACCAGACTGTGACCTCTACTATAAATTACACCTAGAACACAGGACAGAGTCTCACCACTTCCAGAATCCATTTTGCTCCACTCCGGAAGACTTACAGCAGCTCTCATCTCACAGAAGATACTCTGGACTCCCCACTGGGCTCCTCTCTGGTATTGGGGGCAGGAAAGAAAAATGTGTCAAGGACAAGAAAGGCAGGACTGAAACATGATGATGAAATTCACGCTAGCAGAACATGAACTTTCAGCTCTCCAGACCGAGGTGTACAGGGAAAACAGAAAGGTAACCTCAACACATTGCTCTGACGTAATCTGAGGATTTGGCAATATTTTTCACATCATCCCAAAATATGCATATAATCCATAAAAGCTTAATGTTGAACATTTTCTGAAGAAAGGATTGCTGACTCCATAGATGTGTCCACGTCCATATATAGGGTCACTGTACGTCAATCCATTAAATGCAGAATGCATTCAGTGGTTCTCAAAATCCATTTACTGTTTACAAGTTTCAGTGCTGAAATACACTAAAAGTTCAAAACTGCCTGGACTCATGTAAGACAGCAGGAAGTTTACATTGCAACTAATAAATGTACTTGAAGCACATCATCTTGACTATTTCCATTCTGAATAATAACCAGAGAGGAATTATTCTTCCCCATTCCTTAGGAAGGAAAAGTGCATTTAGTGAACAACCCTGGTTGCTCATCAGATGAAAACACACTGCTGCCAAATTAGAGCTGTCCGTTGTTTTAGAAGACTAAACATATATACAGGAGTTATTTGTTGAAATCAGTCTCTGCTAAACACATTAATCTTCTCATATAGTAATTCCATAGCTAATACAAGAGCTGTGTACATTTTACTCATGAGTGTTGCTCCTAAGGAAGATATAAAGAAAATAAAACTGTTTGACAATACGCAGTATCTAAACTTCCAATTCCCTGTGCTTGCTGAGTCTGCAGTACAATGACAGTATGCAAGTCAACTTCAATATATAATTGAAGATTAAAAGAGAAATGGTGTCTTCACCCTTTTGGAGCAACCAGGAAATTTGCAGTATGTGATGTGAAAAAGAGAAGTTCAAAATCTTATCCATGCTCTGAAAATAAGTCTAAAATATTTTTTGAATTTTTGCACTAGATAATATTTTTGTGCTGCTGAGTTTACTCAGATTTGCCAAAGTACAGAAACATTAATATGGTCAATATAAAGAACATTGGACTAAAGATAAATTACATTAATTTTAAATTATTTTTCTTTCTTTTGACCCTTACCTTTCAGTATGGCTTTCCTCATGCTACTTAATGCATCTTGAACTTGTAAAATTAAATTGGTTTATACAGTTTTCTTGCCTGATGAATATAAATCTTTCAACAATGTTAATTTCCAAACAGTGATACTTTCTCTTTTATCAATATTATGTTACAGAAATCCCCTTTTCAACTTCATATTTACTTTTGAAAAGCTAAAGTTTTGAAAAATGTGGAATAGTACTTACTGCACCTAAGAAATCTTGAGTCAAAGACTTAGAGTTGGATTTATTCAGTAATTAGTATGTGCCAGGGGCTAAATAGTGATTTTCATTAATGGTGTTGCAAGGGCTGGGAGAACTTTCTTTACCTTCAGGGGCATGGACTGCATCCTGGGTAGCAAGAAGGCATGCTAAATCCATTCTCGTTATCTTCTAATACTGCTAGCAGACTCCTAATGTTGCAGTAAACACTGAAACCTGGTTAGAGAAGTTGAAAGGCTGTAAGCCATGTGTTTTCCTACAGTCATCACTCCTGAGAGGGAAATCCTTGTTCTTCTTATATTGGGGGTGAAGGCAAGGGAGGCTGTG
The DNA here is from genome assembly GCF_030463565.1 of Pelecanus crispus. Lineage (NCBI taxonomy): Eukaryota > Metazoa > Chordata > Aves > Pelecaniformes > Pelecanidae > Pelecanus > Pelecanus crispus. The sequence continues at coordinate 42,698,302 of NC_134676.1, forward strand.
TCATGTGAGTGGGTGACTTCTTCCTCATTGTAACTCTGTCTTTCAGCACTTAGATCAGCCCATACACCTTTTTGTGAAACCTTCCAATTAATTTTTTGGAAGGTAAGAAAGATTTGGATCCAATGCTGCAAATGAACTGGGGGACTTTAAGTTACTGAGATTAATGTGGTTCCTATGAATAAAGTGCGCTAAGAAATACTGTTGTATTCTCATCAGGGGTGTAACTTGTTATGTAGCTGCAATGTGACTGTAAGGTATAACTGTGTGCAAATTCTTTATTCAGGTCCAGCTTTGTCAGTTCAGGCCACATCACACTCATTCTATGTTTACTGCAAGCAGAAGAATGTTGCCACAAAATGTGGGATAAACAGCCTTATGGCTACACCCATTTAGCAAATGCTGCAGGTGGGCCTCAAGACTAAGTCGCTCCCTTGCAGAAAGTGAAGGGTGACGAGATAGCAGTCACATCTCAAACCTGATAAAAAGGCATAACTGCAACTTAGTGATGGCACAGGACTTCACAAGACTTCTCTGAGGGAGTCAAGTTTTCTTCCCAAAGAATTTGTCAGGGGTTTGCCATGGAAAAAAGTATTCCTTGCTCCTAGTTCATAAATTTCAATGAGAAAGGGACCATTGTCTAGGAAAAATTACTTTAATTTAAAATACCTGCCTAAGCTGTTCTGTACTGTGTAAATTTGCAAATCCAGCTTCCAGTATATGATAGGCCCTAAACTGCTATCCTTCCTGCAGAAAAAACTTCTGTGGACTTTAACAGAGATTTTCCTGCCACATCCCAAGTAAGTTTCCTATAAGTGGAATTGTGTCATTGCAAGAAGTTTGCATGCAATGAACCAAGCAGAAATAAACAAAGTAGGACCATGAATCCAAAATATCAACACCTATAAAAGTACTAAATAAAATGGGACTTTGTCAATGTTAAAGAAGAATGTGAAGACTTCACTGAAAAATAGTTTGGAACATGAAAAACTCTTGTTTGGTGAGAGACCTACATATAAATTGACATATAAATCATTGTATTATACATAGTATCATAAATTCTATTCATGAGCTTACTAGCTACAACATATCCCTAAGATCATTAAAGACTAATTTAGAAAGTTGTAGGTAGGGAGTGTTTTAAAAACGTACTGAGACAGGGTCACTTGATAGCACTTGTAAAACACAAGAACATAAACCGTGTGTCATGCCGTTACATTCTTCTACCAGTAAAAACTGGCTTAACACCATAATTATAAGGTTTAAGCAGAGAGAACTTGGTGCCAATTCAACTGAAAATCTCACCGAGTTTATCCTTCTGAAAGATAAGAAGAGCACTTGTTACACAGTCCACTTAAATATGTGTACTGATATAAGATTTACTCTGAGGCATTTTGAACTGATTATCAGTTTAACACCTTTATTTTTGTGAGAGTGTGTGTGTGTGTGTGTGTGAGTACACAGCTGACAAAGCATGGTGACCTAGTACCTTGGTCCCAAAATAAACCATAATAAGTTGCAGTACTAGGCCCAACTCTTTTGGTCTTCAGCTACAGTTATTCCAGACAGGAAATCTGTGGGGTTACATACAAAATGGCCTCAGGATTGGACCCTTTATTAAAGGTCCTCTGGTACTGATAAATCACTGTATTAAGGTTATGACTCTACTGTGAGAAAAAAAAAAAAATCACTTTTTTCCTGACTCTGAAAGTGGGTTAGAAAATCTTAGCTGGAAAAGAGAGTCTCTTTTTCAGTGTCTTGGTTTCGGCTGGGATAGAGTTAATTTTCTTCCTAGCAGCAGGCATAGTGCTGTGTTTTGGATTTAGGATGAGAAGAATGTTGATAACACACTGATGTTTTTAGTTGTTGCTAAGTACTGCTTATGCTAGTCAAGGACTTTACAGCTTCCCATGCTCTGCCAGGTGCACAAGAAACTGGGAGGGAGCACAGCCAGAAGAGTTGATCCAAACTGACCAAGGGGCTATTCCATACCATATGATGTCATGCTCAGTATAGAAACTGGGGGGGATTGGCCGGGGAGCAGCGATTGCTGCTTGGGAACTGTCTGGGTATCGGTTGGCGGGTGGTGAGCAATTGCATTGGGCATCACTTGCTTTGTATATTATTATTGTTATTATCATTATTATATTGTTATTATTATCATTACTATTTTACTTTATTTCAATTATTAAACTGTTCTTATCTCAACCCAGGAGTGTTTCTCACTCTTACTCCTCCGATTCTCTCCCCCATCCCACCGGGGTAGGGGGAGTGAGCGAGTGGCTGCGTGGTGCTTAGTTGCTGGCTGGGGCTGAACGATGACATTCACGCATCCTGTAAAATACAAATATAAGCACAATTGTTCTGTTAATTTCAGACCTTAGACTTTGAATGTAAACAAAAGAAGACTAGTTCTGAATTAATAGGACTGAAATAGCCAGTTGCTTTTCTTGATAGCAGGAGAAAAAGAATGGATGCAATATTTTGCAACCCCTGACTCCTCTGTGATATTTCATAAGGTTTTTCTACACCAGTCAAAACTCAGCACACTTACTGTGCATATAAAACTGCCTAAATATTTCTTGCAGTCGATTCACTTATGAGAAATCTTTAGCAAGATGTGTAAAACATTTAAAAGCTACCTTCTCCACTTGCTAGATAATAGTACAGGTTATATAACCTACCATAAAAGATTTTTCATAAAAGAAGGAAAAAACAAGGAACTTTAAATACAAAACAGCCTATATTTAAAGACCCATCAAAGCTGTGTCAAAAGTGACAAAAGATAGGAAAATAGAATGACATTGACATTCTGATCTTAATTCACGTCATTTAAAAGTGGCAAGTTATAGTGCACTTTCTCTTAAACTTCTTGGATTCATGGATCTTGCCAGAATGCTGCAAAACTGTGCAAAAATACACAGTGATTAGTTACATAAAGAGTTAAGTATACAGATACATACATCTTGCTAAAACTTAGCAAGCCAAACTCTGCCCTACTTCTAGCCACACAAATTCACTGAAGACTAATGGGCAATCAAGAGTGAACGGTGCTGAAGCTTCGATGAACATTGCTGGTAAACTGCCCTCCAAAAGAAGATGAGGGACTGCTTTGACCAAAAAGCTGCACGTGTTTTCCTTCTAAGGTGTTGAATAACTTTCCTTTTGGAGCTCATGCCAAACTCATGCAGGGCAACGAGTAACAAAGAATCCTGCTGTTACTTGCAGAATTCAGTTTCTTGAGATATAGTGTTTATTTTATAATGGGACTTGTCCTTCTCCAGGTTGCAGATTTGATGGTAAAATCTGCTGAGCTCACCCATCACGTTTCCAGAGATGCTTGCAGCTCTGCGGAGTGAGTTGTTCTGTTCTTGCACAGCTTTCAAGCACTTGGGTGACAGGCAATTAAGCATTTGCAGATTTGGCAGCCATACTTCTGAATGTCAAGACTTGATCCTGGCACATGGTGAACGTCCTCTGTTTCAGAGGAGTTGGAAGTGCTCTGCTGCCTAGTGAAGGGTGAAGGGTGCTCATGACCAACCTTTTAAAAGCATTTTTGGTGCTGGAAGATTTAGATACACAAGGAGCGTTGCTCTTGTAATTAGGCAGGTGTTTTATCTCCAAATCTTTAAACAATATTTAGAGGTCTAAATCCCACTGGAACACTGATTATGAACTTGGTAAATATGAAAATTCCATCGGAAACGAAATACACAAGTAGGCGGAGTATTGCAATACCCAACCTGTAGATGTTTTTGGTGGTATAAAAACAAGGTGAGAAGGACATTTTTGGTCCATTTCCCAGTGGACTACTTGCCATTTCAGGCAAAAAATTGCTTCAAAACGATTCAGAGTCAGCTGCCACAAGCCGTTGCAGATGCTAGCAGTTATAGGAGATTCTGGTTACAGACTTTACTTCAGAAAGAGGAGGAATTTCTATCCCATGCCTCCTGCAGCACTGAGCCCTAGGCAGCAGCAGAAGATGGATGCCATTACCACCTTCATCAGCACCGCTGCTACTCCAGAGTCCTGATCTCCTGACTACTGGACCAGCCCTCGGAAGTCATGTAAGCAAGGCAAAAACCTCGGTGGCAAAGCCTGGGTGGTGTGTCCCGTCAAGGCCTCAAGGCACTACTCAGCAGATGCAGGCCTTAGCCAGAGATCTATGGGCAGTAAAAAGAATTTACAACGACAGATCTAAGTATATATAATTCAGCTACCATCGTTAGGGCACTAATTGCTGCGCGCAAGTTTTGAGACTATAGATTTGGAATACAGGCATCAAAATGACGTGACTAAACTGCATCTGTTTTGCATGCAGGTTTAAACTGCAGCTCATCAGGAATACAAACTGCTTGAAGGCAAATCTTAAGCATGACAGGCACAGAGAGGAGCAAAGAAAAAAAAAAAAAACTCTGAGCCTATCCCTCACGTGTGCGTCACCACACGGCACTGTCTGCAGCGGGGCTCGGCAGAAAAATTGTTCTGGGGTCTTTTTAGGACACGGTGCCGCGAGGTGCGGAATTGGTTTTTTGGGGGAAACCAGGCGTTCACGTTACAGCTTGCCAGCGGTGCAGCAGGCATGCGATGTGCAGGCCTGGGTAAGACGTTTCCTGGCTCCTGCTCGCCAGCCTGCAGACCACGGCAGCCGCAGCAGCTGCGGCCCAGCTGCTTGTGAGAGGCGGCTGTGGTTACCTGTCCCTTCCTTCCCACAGGTAATTTCCAGGTGCGTTTATCGCACCTCCAGGAGCCGGGCCCTTGGGACCCGGCCGCCCTCCTCCCAGCTGACGCGGCAGAAAACGCCCCGTCGACGCACCTTTACAATATACATCGTTTAAAGGTCAAGTCTTTAAGCGCTACTCTTGCGAGTAGCTGAGACCACCACCCCCTCGCTGCAAGCGCTTCCCAGAGTAAAGACCGAGACCCCTAAGTAAAGCCGGGGGCGGGGGGGAACCCACAAAACCCAAACAAACTCAAATCACGGCGCATTTAGCGACTACAACATGGCAGGGCTCCGCCGGCCCGGGCCACGCCGCGGCGCCCAGCGGCACCGGGGACAGACCGCGGCCCAGAGAACGTCCAGCCGCTGCCCCGGCGCCTTCCGGCTGGAAGTGGCTCAAAAGCGGCCGCTGCGAAGGCAGGCCCGCTCCGCCCCCCCCCGGCAGCCCGGGGAGGCGAGGCGAGTGCCGGAGGGCGCCCGCCCGCCCCGCCAGCGCTTCTGGGGGATCACCCGTCCCTCACGGCGGGCAGCGCGGGGGGCGGCTCCCCCGCCCCCGGCCGCAGCGCCGCTCCTTCCGACGAGCCCCACGACGGGCCGGGGAAGGCCAGCCCGGAGACGACGACGGCGGCCCGCCCGCCCGCCGCGGCCGGCGGGGGGTAGCGGCACGCCGCGCCTGTCTCTTTAAGGAGACGTTGCCCCCTAATTAGCGCGCGTCCCCGGCGGCGCGGGCGGCCGGCGGCGGCCGCTGGCGGGGCGGGAGGCGGGGGCGGGCGCCCCCCCGCCGCCCCCCGCTCCCGCCGCGCCACCGCCCCGCGCGCAGGAGGCGGCGGCAGCGGCAGCGGCAGCGGCGGCGGCAGCGACAGCCGACACCGGCCCACGTTACTTTGATTGACAGCTGAACAAATGTTTCCCCTGTTCGAACGCCGGCGCCGCGGAACGCCAGCGATCTCCAGGCTCCACCTCGGGCGGCGGGCGAAGGGGAGCGGGGAGGCAGGAGGAGCCGCCTGATTGGCTGCGGGCCCGGGCGGCGTCAGGCCCCCACGTGGGGGCTGCGCGCGGGGCCGCCCCCCCCGCCCCTCCTCCCTCCGCGGGCCCGTGCGCCCATTTGTCAGCGGCGAAATGATGGGCATTAATACAGAACGGCGATTAATGTGCGGCCGCCGCCGATTGGTCGCCGCCACCGCCCTTCATGGGCGGAGCGGCGGAGGGGGCGCGGGAGGGGGGGCGGGGCGGTGCCGCGCTGCCCGACGGGAGGGGAAGTCCCGGGCGCGGGCAGGGCGGGGAGCGGGGGCGCCGGGAGGACTGCGGCTCCCAGGGTGCCCCGCGGGCGGCGGCCTTCCGGCTGCTGTGAATATGTATCAGAATGTTAATGACCAGCCGCTGCTAAATTTGGTCAAAGGAGTCACCTCGCCAGAGCGTGCTGTGGGAGCGGCGCGGAGCGGCGGCGGCGGGCCGGGCCGGGCAGGGCTGGGCCGGGCCGAGCTGAGCCGAGCCGAGCCGAGCCGAGCCGCCGGGTCGGGCACGGGGCTCCGCTCCGCGCGGCGCCACCGCTGCTGCTGGTGCTGCTGCTACCGCCGCTTCCCGGAGTTTCGAAAGGCGAGGAGGGGGAAAAAAGAAAAAAAAAAAAAAAAAGAGACATAAATAAAGCTGCCCGGACCGTATCTTCTTTTTCATCTTTCTCGCTCTCTTTTTAATTTTTTTTTTTTTTAATTAAAAGCCAAAAAACGAAAAAAGAGCGGCCACGCAGCACTAGCAGGGGAGATGCGGTCCGGCCGGTAGGAGCGAGGACCAGCCCGCCACATAAAAGGGCACCGCACGGCACCGCGGGGCAGCCGCCCGCCGCAGCCGCTCTCCCCGCCGGGGCGCCCCGCTCCGCTCCGCGCCCAGCCCCGCTCGGCGCCGGGGGCGGGAGAGCCGCCGGCAGCGGTAAAAGTTTGCAGAAGGGGCGAAAACTGCCGGCGGGGATCTCTGGCGGAGCGCGCACCGGCGCCGGCGGAGGGGCTTTCCCCGCCCTCCTCCTCCTCCTCCTCCTCCTCCTCCTCGCCCGCCGCCGCACGGGGCTCGCAGCCCGCCGGAGCCCGCGGAGCGGCGGCGCTCGGGAGAGCCGGTCGGCGCCGCCCGCTGACCGCCCCCGGGGGATGTGGCAGCGGCCCCCGTGCGCCGCGGACGCCGCCGTCGCCGCCGCGCCTCGCTGCTGCCGGCGGTGCCCCGCCAGCCCCGGGGTGGCGGGGCCGGGGCGTCCCTGCCCGCCGCCGCCGCCGCGCCTGCAGCCCTGATCCCCGCCGCTCCGGCCGTCAGCGCCCCCCGAAGCGGCGTGGATGATCCGCGACCTGAGCAAGATGTACCCGCAGACCCGGCACCCGGTGAGTGGCGGCGGCGGCCCCGCGGGCAGCGCTCCGGCGCGGGCACCGCGGAGTTGTAGCCATTTTCTTATTGTTGTCCGCCGCGCCGCCGCCGCCGCCCCGGGCCGGGGTTGGCTCCGCCGAGTTGCCCCCGCCCGGTGCGCGGCGGTCCCGGCGCCCGCCCCGCGTCCCGCGGCCGGGGCCGGTGCGGGGGGTCCGAGGGGGCGACGCCTCCCCCCGCGGCGGCCCCGCACCGCCGGCGGCCCCGTCGGAGCTGCAGCCCGGGGCGCCGCGGGCGGGCGGGGGTCCGGGCGGGGGGGGGGGGGGGGGGGCTGCGCCTCCGCCGAGCCCGGGTGCGAGGGCCGCGGCGGGGGGCGGTGGCCGGGCGGGGGGAGCCGCGGGCGGGCGAGAGGGGGCGATTAAAAGACCCGCTGTTGCTTGCTTGCAGGCTCCTCACCAGCCAGCGCAGCCCTTTAAATTCACCATTTCCGAGTCCTGCGATCGGATTAAGGAGGAGTTTCAGTTTCTGCAGGCTCAGTACCACAGGTAACGCTGCCGACTTTCCCCGCGCGGGCTCGCCTCCCGCCGCTTGCCACCGCTGCTGCCCGGGGGGGGCGGCGGGGCGGCGGCGCCGGGACCCCCCGCCGGAGCCCGGGTGCGGGGCGGCCCCAGCCCGGCCGGGCGCTCCTCCGCCGGCCCCGCCGCCGCTCCCGGCCCTCGGGGCGGGGGGGGCACAGGGGGCCCCGAGCCGAGCGGTGCCAGCGGATTTTCTTGTTTTCTCCACGCTCCGGGTTGTGGTTGGATCCCCCCCCCCCCCGCCTTCCCCGGGGCGGGGGGGGCGGGGGTTGATGGAAAAATATGTGGCTGGCTGGGCACGTCCTCTGCTTTTCTTCAAAATGCCGCTCAGGACACGCATCTTGTCTTGGCTCGGCCCCCTCGCGCCTTTCATTGACATGTCAAGTGCTGATAACCTGGAAGTGAGGCATTATCCTTAGGTGGAAGAGCGCTGTGTCCTCAAAGTGACAAGTGACTTCTGGCAGGATTGCTTAGCGGGCTTCTGAAAACAAACAAAAAAAAAAAAAACCAGCGGGGGTGTTCATGTTTACCACGGTATTCCTTAAATTACTTGCAGTATTTTGCTTGCAGATCTGTCATCAGTAACAGGAAAAAAAAAAAAAAAACCAACCAAACAAAAAAACCCACCAAAAAAAACCCCCAAAAAACACCCAGCAACTTTTTGCTCCTTGAAGTGGTGATAGGTGTTTGATTCCTCTGTGGGTTGAGTGAAAGCAAGAGGTGTTTCTAAAACTCACTTAAATAAAAACTCCAAAACCTAAATTGCAGATACATAAGGGGCTTCTCAAGCTTAAGTGTTACAGGTATGAACCCCTGCGTGCTTCTTCTGTGAATCAGTGCTGGGTTTTTTTTTGTCAGCGAGAAATACTCTCCTGTGTACCGTACGCAGTTCGCTTGGGAGATGAGGATGTTGCACAGTATCTCTTGAAAGAGGAAAACTACAAACCCCTCCCTGAACTCCCAAGCAAGAGCTGGAATGCACATTTCTATTTGTGTGTTGGAGAAATGCTTGAAAAGGGGAGTAACCTGTGCTCAGAAGAATGTAATTTTTGTGTTATGAAGTACCCATGCTTTTTCCTTTTTATGTCTTGGAACAGTTTAAAGCTAGAATGTGAAAAACTGGCCAGTGAGAAGACAGAGATGCAGCGACATTATGTCATGGTAAGCAAGCTGCATAACAAATTCAAAATGTCTATTAGCTTGGTATACTGAGACCGAAATACATTCAGATTGCTGGAGGCAAACAGAAAGATTATAGTAGCGCTGCTGTTGTTGAGGTTGCATCAGCGCTTCCATTATAAATCCTTAGTTTCAGGGGTTTATAACTTGTTTGCAGCAGTTAGTTTCCGCGCAAAACCTGCTTTTTAACCTTTTAAGCAATTGGGGATATTTCTTACAAATGCTAGCAGATTACTTGTCAGCCCTTTAAAGCCGTGTACAACTTTCGTAGTGTACCTGGGAATGATGTTTTCACTTTTGCTGACTTCTCCCAACAATCATATTTCTGTAAAACTGTTTGGGATAATGTTTTTTTTTTTCTGTGGTGGGAGTAAGCCAAAATTGTACATGTACGCATACAAACCAAAAGCCTACTTCCTAGAAGAACTGTTGCACATGGGCAGCTGGTTCATTGTTTCACTAAACTCAGAATGGCAGGGATCTCAGCTGTGAAAGGGATTTCCTCAGTGGTTGTGGTCTGCCTGGTTAAATAACTTGCATGGGAAGACATCTCTAAATACGTAATTGCGTGGTGGATCACGATAACTCCAGAGGGGCTCTTGCTGCCTGCTCTCTTGTACGTCTATGAAGGATTAGCCATCTTCCCTATGTATGTGACAAATAACACTCTTGTATTTACAAAAAGAGTAAATAACTTTGAAAAATTCCTAACGACAAGCACAAGCAAATGTTAAGGCTTGCAGTTGTCTTTTTCATGCCTGATACACCTAAGTCGTGGAGATTGTTTGGTGCTAACACTACACAGTGAACTGAGTTCCCCGCGATACTCCAGCACAGCAGGACATACTTAGATTGGTGTGTCTGCTTTGGCTCTGAATTTCCATGCTCTTTCATTTTTTGCAATCCTGCAATTTAATTGCAGCATTTCTGTGTTTTTAATTTGAAATACTGAATAACCAGTCTGTTAGACATTGCTGATTTATATGTGTGTCTGGCTTCAAGCACTTCGGGTGGGTTTTTTTGGCATCTTTTATGTGTGCTGGGGAATAAAATCTTGAGCATTTTCTGTGTGGCTTTTTTTCTGCTTCTAATCTTTAACTCTGGTTGAGATTACTTTTCGTGATTTTTTTTGTCATCTGTTTTTTTCCTTGTTTTATGGCTGTTCTTTGTAAATTTGACAGGAAGCAATGTAGATAAAGGGGAAAAAAAAAAAACCCAAAAAAAAGGTTGCTGTGAAATGCTCTTTCAAATTCCAGGAGCTCTTCAAGGCCAATAAATGTTTTTAGGTCTGTATGTCTTTGCACAGATGATGTTTGAGTCAAAGTGAATTTTGGAATGGTTTTCACAATTGCAAGGTCTAATAGACTCATCTTCTTCTTTCTTAGTATTACGAGATGTCCTATGGGCTGAATATAGAGATGCATAAACAGGTAGGTAGATAATTTGTTTTGTGTAAGAATGCTTCGTGTAATTTCTCCCATCAGTCTTAAAACAGATGTGTATTCTGTGTGACTTGCTTTAATTGCATGCTCGAGTGAATTGGAAATTTTTTTGGTACTTAACCTGGTCCTGAACCTTCCATCTTGTGTATGGTATACGGGCTCTGCGTAGGTTACGGTCTTGGCTACCAGTTAGTTGTGCATTATTCGGCTGATTTTCCACATGCAATCTCTGTACATGCAAGCGGTCCTGTACTGCACGGGGAGGGTGTATGTGAGTAGGGATGGGTATGTGGGTTGTACCTTCAGATCTGTCTGACCCCGAACCTTCGGGGTTTAATTTTTGGGGTGATAGCTACATCACAAATGCATATTGGGTGTTGAGGGATTTGTATTTGTGTCTGGAAAAGACTGTTCTCTTCAGTTAACCTGGGCTGATGTAAGCTGGAGCTACAAAAGCAATTGATGCACAGCCATGTTCCTATTTTCCTCAGGCAGCTTACTTGGACCTTTGTCCAAAACCAGTGTCTTAGCATCTCAAACATGAAAGAGTAAATGAGCTTTCTGCAAGGATGTTAGCATGCTCGGTTTTGTGCCTTGAAGTCTAGCACTTAGGCCAAGATTAGCAGGAGATTAGTCAGATGGAGCATGGTAGTGTAAATCAGAGTTTCTTATTCAGTAATGTGTGTTTTTAACCTTCTCTAGAGGAGAATGAATTAAACATCTGACCTCTTTTCCAGTGAGGGAACTTTTTATATGGTGGAGTTTAATACTGACAACTCATTTTAGCAAACGGTTGAGCAATTCGCCAGCGTTGCTGGGGAGTGTAAACTGCAGAAATAAAGAAATGGTTGGATGGGAGAAGAAAGACCATCTGAAAATTGGTTTGTACGCATTTCTGTTCAAAGTTAGGAATTTGGAACTTCTCTGGGTTGTGGAAATAGGATTTCTTTATCTTGTTGAGAGCAGACATACAAGTCAAATGTTTTCTCATGTTATTTATTATTTATTATATTTTGTATTCCATTAGCATCCCAATGCCACAGTACTGATTAGGGCCATTTGCACCAGATTGCATACAAATAAGAAGACGGTGGGATTTCCTCCCTCAAAGCGTTTTGCATCTGCAGCTCCAAACTTACAGGACGTTGTACATACACGTTATTTTACAGACATGTATGTAGACCTGTTGAAATCACATGTCCTCTTCGCATGTACCGTGAAGACTCGATAGTGCATTTAACAAGTGGTTGAGAGGAAAAGGCTGTGATTGCGGCTGATAAGATTGTATGTACCTGGTGACTCTCTGGACCTGATTCCAGTCGTGGGTGCTGGTGGAAAGGCTGGTCACTGACTCTCAGAGATTGGGTCTGTTCTCAAATGAATAGCCAGATTGTTTAATTGTCCCAATTATAAAACGAAACCAAACAACCCCCCCCCCCCCCCCCCCAAAAAAAAATCGGTAAAGTAGTAGATACGCAAACAATTCACAAAGACTGGAGTCCTTACAGGCCACCTGCGTAGCAAATTCTTACAGGCATTTGAAAGTAAGCATTCCAGTCAAACTTGTTTATATTTCTAGGTACCCTGTTTATACAGCAATTAGTTGTATGTAGACTTAGACTGACTGCACAAAATTCTGTGGGACAAAATCAGCTTGCAAGTGCAATGTGGAATTAAATTGTTTTAAGTGTGGCAAAAAAACTCACAGCGAAAGACCTTTTAACTTCCAATTTCTAGATGCTTTACTTCAGAAATTGCATACAGTTAGGGCGATGGAGTCGTCAGTGATATTCTGGAGAAATTAAATAGTTACAACTAAGTGTGGGGATTACAAAGGACTGGGTTTTAATTAAACACCTTTTTCCATTACTGTTCAGTCTGTTCAAATTAGTAGTGTAAGTATTGTACTCCCATGCAAAACACTTAAATATTTTGTCAGGTGTTGATTCAAATTAGCTGCGGCTAAGAAACTTGTTCACTCTCATTCTTAAATCTGATATCAATTACATATCTCTCATGTCTCCCCTTCTATTGCCACAGTGGGGTTTGTTTTTTTTTTTTCTGCCCTTTCTCCTCTTGCTTCAGCAACTGCAAAATATTTCCCATCTTGCTTTATGTTCGTTAGGGTCCAATTTGGTATATTATATAGACAGCGTTGATTGCTTCATTTGACATGTGTGAAGCTTTTTTTAGTCTTCCACCTTAAATTCCCTTCTCTTCCTCTCCCATCTTTGAATTTTACTTGGCTGAAATTGAGCGATTCACCCTTCCCCCCCCCCCCCCCCCCAATTCAATCATATAAAAAATCCTGAGGGCAGTTTATCACATTATGAAATACAGACAGCCCTGCAAACCACCTACTTATTATATTTTCTTTCTTTTTTTCACTTTAGCACAGAGGCATATCTGTCTTTATTTGTTTTTCTGGGCAGACAGCCTTGGTTCCTCTCAGGTTCTTTTCCAGATGTACTCGCTGGATGCCCTTGTAATGGAAAGCAGGCAATAATGCAGTGAAGTTGCCCTTCGGCGTAATTGGGCCTAGTTCTCAAGATCAGGTTAGGCTTATTCACTTATTAGATTTGCGTCTCAAAGGGTTCAAGAGCAGG